>NW_006922031.1:1933614-1956099 GCF_000298275.1 Orycteropus afer afer | reverse complement strand
AATCTACACTCTGTGGAAGGAAGACTGGGCAATCTACTTCCATAAAGATTTACCACCTTGGAAAACCAAAGGGGGTTGTTATGAGTTGGAATGGACTCAATGGCAGTGAATTCAGTTTGTTTTTTCATAATTATTATTAGGTAGCAAAATCTCTTTAACCTGCAGAAGCCTGTGATGATGATTAATATATCATTGTATTCTTAGGAAAAAAGAATTGAATTGCCAAACTGCGTGATATTTAATGATATAACCGGAAAACAGGAAAGCAAGGAGTTGATGTCAGCCACAACAAAGGAAAATTTTGGTCCCCTATTCAGTGTCCAGATCTTATCTAATTCTCAGTCTCAGAGCCCATCAATTTAGGGCCAAGTTGGAACCCCTTAAAAAAGAACCCTGCAATAGATATATAAGATATATAAAAACAGAAAAGTAAGATTGTTATTGCTCTAAACTTTCCCCAAAGTGACCTATGACCAAATGTCAGACTGTACAATAAATAAAGGGGCTTACTCAGACCTCTCAAAAGCTGTTGAATACAGCACATGAGTAGATGCTGCTACCAGGGAATCCCCAGTTCCTGGTACAATTGGAGGAGTATGGATGCCATGTGATAAATGGGGTCCTGGTCAATGGGTTCAGTGGTTTCATAAAAACACCCTGTGGTGCTTTCCATGATTGATGAGATCAATTAGCAGAAGCCTCACCCTTGTTCTCCAATCTGTGGAGTTAGAGCTATAATGATATTAAAGTCCAAGTAAATCTCCCATACCCAGATGGTAAATCAGGAGTAAATCTGCATTCCAGAGGAAAAAGAAAGGTTAGCACCATACTTCAAAAACTTACATGATACTAGAGTAATGGTATCCATCATATCTCCTTTAAGCTTACTTATATAACCCCTGCAAAATTCACGTTGACGTTGGCAGATGATGGCCATTACTGAATATTTAATCAAGTGATTGCCCCTATTTCTTACAGTAATTGCTAGATTTCGAATGTACTGTTGGGCTGACATACTTTTTTTTTTCTTCTTCTTTTTTTCTCATGCACTCTTTTCCATTATTATTTCTTATGCATTTTCCCTAATAAACTATCTGCATGAAAGTCCTTTCCTTAGACTCTGCATTTTGGGGAAATTCAGACTAGGTCAAACATTTTCTTCTTTAACTATTCATCACTTGCCAAAATGGCAGCATTGCTTTTCATTTAATTTTATCAAGAGGTGAAATCTATTTTCTTAATCTTTGAGTTTGGACCAGGTTTGTGACTTGTTTTGACTAACAGGATTTAGCAGAAGTGCCAGTTCCAAGTTTAGGCATAAAGAGATCTTAAAGCTTTTACTTTCAGTGCTTGTGGTACTCTGTGCTTGCCATATGGACAAGTCTGAACAATGATACAATAGATGGAGAGAAGCCCTTGTTCATGGCTTCGAGAAGCTCTTATTCCATGCTAAGCCATGAAAGATAGTCCAGCTACTTACAGCCAACTCACCAGCTGATGGATATGAAAGCCTAGCCGAGATCAGTATGCTCCAGGCTAGAAGAATAACCCAGGTGCTCAGCCATAGTAATTTAACCCCTCCGAACAGAGCTACTTAGATCATTGGCAGCTGACCATTGACATATGAATGAGGCCATCTGAGACCAACAAAAGAATTGCTTAGCTGAGTCCAGCCAAAATTTCAGATCCATAGTATTTGGAGCCAAATAAATAGCTACTATTTCAAGTCACTAAATTTTGGGATGGGTTTGTGATGGAGAAAAACCTAACTGATATAGAAATTGGTTTATAGAATGAGAGAACTTCCCTAACATAATCCTAGAATATTTCGCATAGTTTCCCTGAAGCTACAAAAATGTTTAGGAAATTATAACAAATTCAGGGAAAATAGCTTATAGACTGGCAGTGTTTTTTTAAGAGCAAAATACCTAGGGTCCAAAATGTAAAGAGGTAGTACTTGCATGACCATGATAACGAGTGCCTATCTTAAATTTTGCACCTTATTTGCCTTTTTTGACTCACTCAAGTACTGCTCCTGACTAGTAATGGAGGCTAGAAAAGCAGTGATAATATGGAAGACTGAAAAAACGCCAACCCATGTTTTGAGATAGAGAAGTAATTTGAAAGACATAAAACCTACTGGATCTGTTGAACTAATGAAGATAAATTTCAGGCATGATGTTAAAAATGTCAGTTGCAGCCTTCTAGTCGTGACTTATAAGATAGAGAAAGAGGGAGATGTGCTAAAGTAAGAACTGTTTAATTTGCATGCAAAATATAGAAGGAATGTTGAGGGATTAAAAATGTCTCTGTTTAAAAAAAAATTCCAATTCTAACTTTTAAAATCAGGAAAAGATTCTCAAAGTAAGAAATGGTCTCCAGGAAAAGATTAAATCAATGGCTTAGTTGTGGCTCACTTTGTTAAAATCTCTGAAAAAATTAAGATTTGAGACTGTAAGTAAAACCTCTTAGCTAGATCTAAGTGCTCTTATTAATTCTATGATCATTATATCACAACAGTTAAGCATACTCAACGTTGAGAGAGGCTTGTCTCATAAAAAAAGTTATGCCTGTTTCATTCGGGACATTAAGAAGTTACATATCAGATTCATAGGAATCTCACCAAGTGTTTAAGAGAATTTTATTGGTAAATGTACTGCCAGCTTAGACTGAGAAATTTACAGAGATAAAATGGATGTCATCAAGATCTGGTTCCTCACTCTCTTTTGCTGTTGAAGAAGGATGAAAAAGCTATTCATATACAAACATGGCTTTATGGAATATGACATTGTCCAAAAGAGTAGAGCTAAGTTTTCAGAAAACAGTTAAGAGCCATGGAGAACAATGAATAAAGCCACTCCAGAAAAGCAGTAGAGAAAACCGGACTAGGAATACACTCTCAGAGAAGAGAACATAGTCCTAATAGAAGTGTATTCTCTGCTTCTGAATTAAGGGCCGTTGTTGTTGTTAGTTGCCATTCAGTTGATCTATTACAATTTATGATAACCCTAAGTGTGTGGAGTACAACTGCTGTAGGGTTTTTAGGGCTGTGGCCTTTCTGAAGCAGACCACCAGGCCTGTCTTCTGAGGTACTTCTGTGTGGGTTTGAAGCACTAGCCTTGTGCTTAGTAATATAGCACTTAGTCATCTGAGCCACTCAAGGATGAATTAAGGGCATCTGCCTATATTTGCTGGATGTATTTAAAAAATTGCTACAAACAGTGACTTACCAGAATGTATCTCCCATTCTCCTCTTTTTCTAATAAGTGTGTCTGTTGAAGTTATTCTATCCCCATACCAACATTGCATGTTGAGAATATAAGAGGAAGATAATGTGTCTATTTAGTCTATAGTTCTCTAGAATGAGAAGATACATCACTAGGCTCTGGATTTTAAATCAAACGATGTGATTCAACAAAAATTTTCAGAATCTTGAAGGAGGTGATCATATGGGAGAATATGAATTATTGAATTCAGAAGTTGGCTTGTCATAGATTTATTCATTCACTCTGTTGAGTAGTGCCATCTAACTCTGACTCTGGGCTGAACAATGGGACAATAACAAATGAGATACAAGTGCTGACTTAAAAGGGACTACCCTATTAGCTTGCTTTTTCTTGGAGCTCTTAGAACCAGAGTGTCAAAGTGATTCATTGCTATTCAATTCCCTGCTGAGAATTTGCATTTCTACCCCAGATACACTGAATCAGAATCTACAGTTTAACAATCACCTAAGGATCTATAAGAATCGTCTGGGGATCAAAATAACATTGGTAAGGACAAGGTTCGAGATTCATTTTCTTGTGGTTTCATATTTTGTTATTTTTTGCTCTTTCTATTTAAGTGCTCTCTGCCTTAAATTCTTGTATTTTTTTATTTTTCGTATGTACTGTCACGCTGGCAGTCCCTGGGTGGCACAAGTAATTAAATGGATGACTATTAGCCAAAAGGTTGGTGGTTCAAACCCATCCAGGGGCAGCTCAGAAGACACGCCTGTGATCTGCTTCTGAAAATTCACAACCTTGAAAACACTATGGAGCAGTTCTACTCTGCACACATGGGGTCTCCCTGAATCGGAATCAGATGATGACAACCAACAACAATTGCAATGCTTGATTTGTTTCTTTAGCTTTTGTCCGATATATCCTTTCCCAAAGTGTCACTTTATTATTAGTAGCAGTAGTAGTTATATAAACTAATCTCTAAAAATCTTTTTTTGTCAGTGTGAAAGGAACTCAGTTATAGGTATTATTTAACTCATAGGTTTAAATGTCTAGCCAATTTTGTCTATTCACATAAATATTTTGTTGAGAAATAACATTTTTCTTTTTATTATTTTATCAAGTATTTTCTCAGATATATGTTTTATATATGTGATTTTCTATCAATGCATTTATTCTCTGGTAGCTTTACTTAATATTTGAACCCATACATTTAATTTTTGTTTGCTAACAATTTCTTAACTCATTTCTATGCCTTATGGAGAGCCTGTAACCTACTTTTCATATCCTTCTTCCTGTCTAAACCAAACATCATCTCATTTTGAACTTAACTAGGATTTTATTGCCTATTTCTTGTGATTATTTTTCTCTATTATTTATTTAGCTTTTAGTATATATCTTATTGATTTCTTTTTTCAAAGAAGGAGCTCTGGTGGTGCAGTGGTTTAAGCATTCAACTGTTAAAGACAGGTTGCTGGTTCAAACTCACCATCTGTTTTGTGGGAGAAAGAAGAAACAGTCTACTTCCATAGATTTACAGCCTTGGAAACACTATGGGACAATTGTACTCTGTCCTATCAGGTCACTATGAGTCGGAATCAACTGCATGGTAGTGGTTTAATTTGAAATGTCTTTGTTTTCCATACCCACTTGACCACAAGTTGACTACATTTAAAAAGACTCCTTGTTGCCTATTCAATTACCAGTCTAACCTTTTTCCTTTAATGACAGAACTCAATTTGTTGGGGACAACAGCTATAAAACTATTTTTATAAGACTTTTTTAATGCCCAGGGATGGGTATCAGATATGGTTCTGATCTATGTGCAGTAATCAGAATTTATTTAGTGTTATTTCCATAAAAACTCCTTAAAAAAAAAGGACAAACTCAGTTGAAACCTGCTTTTGTGTTCACTACCTGTGTTAGATTGGGTTCTCTAGAGAAACACACACACACAAAAAAAAAACCAGCAAGGTATATATATATATATATATTTATAGAGAGAGAGAGAGATTTATCTTAGGCAAATGGCTCACAAGCATATAGAAGCCGACAAGTCCAAGCTGCAAAGTCCGTCTCTGTAGGAGGTGGGGCTTGCAGCCGCCTTTGTTTCCGCAAGCACAGGGGAGCTGAGAGATTCAAGCTGGCATGTAGTATATTGGTTGTTGTTTCCAATAAAAGATGAATCCGAGATCTCCAGGGGAGCGGTGAGCCGCTCACTCAAGGAAGTCTGTAGTTCGGAATGCCGTTCTTCCAGATTGTCCTTGGAATATCATTGCAAGCAGGCACCTAGGGAAACTCCCCTTGGGCAGACTGGCCACTCAGAACTCAGTCATCTGATCCCATCATGAGAACAACCACCCAGAACTGGGGTCCAGCCAAGTTGACACACAGCTCCAACCATCACACTACCCTTTTCTTCCCTCCTCTAGGAAATTTTATGTGATTGTGAAACTGAATCAGCCATTTTTATCTATTAGAGGAGGTGGAGAGAATCATTGATACCTATGCTTTTATGTTTTTGATACGTTGAACCAATGTTTACTGTGAGCTATTCTCTACATAAACATGATAAAAACTTATTAAACTAAAACCTAACTAATTTGATTATTTTTTGTTAAAGACATTCCTGTTACAAAAAGTAATGTTGAACCTCACATATTTTTAAAAAGTTATAAATTAGTTGCTTTCCACTTTAGCATTGATTGCCCTAACTACATTATTTTCTTTGAACATTATATAATGAAGGAAACAAATGTAAATATAATGACTGACTTATGAGTTTAGTATAAAAGACAGTAAAAAGAAATTCAACTTCATTATTATAATTTATTTAATTCTTCCATATATTTAGGTATCTCACTTGTGAAAGGGATCATTAAAAGAGAATAAAAATATTTCCAAATTATCCTTCTGATGACACAAATAAGGTAAAATAGATAATGTGTTCCATTTTAAATATTTGGAGCTGGTCTCTGAAATTGATGAGTTAATATTTTCTTTAGTGGGTCTTTTCCCCCTAAATAATTGCCTGGGTTAAACTTTAATCTGGATTTTGCAAGGGGATTGGCCATAAATATCAAAAATAATTAAAAAAAAAAAAAAAGAAACTTTCCAATTAGTCTTTGTACACACACAGAGACACACACAGTTTTTGTTTAAAATAGAAAACACTTGTTGTAAAAATACCACAATCATGTGGTATAAGATCACAATGAAAAAATTGAAATAAATGGAACATGCTTGCAGTTGAAAGAGTAAATGAGATTTGAAGAACTGTGTTGCAGAATTCACTCCTCCTTCAAATTATTATAATCTGTGCAACATAATACTGAAATTATTGAATATGGAATCATTAAAGAGATGGAAAAAACACTGATATTGAGTCAATTCCACCCCTCAATGACCCTAGAGGACAGAGTAGAACTTCCCTGTAAGTTTTCTAAGGCTGTAAATCTTTATGGAAGCAGACTGCCCAACTTTCTCCTGAGAAGAGGCTGGTAGGTTCCAACCACCTACTGTTTGGTTAGCAGCCCAGTGTTTTAACTGCAGCACCACCAGACCTCCTTCATTAAATAAAAGTGTGGGAACATTGTAGAAGTTGTGACTGTGAATAGAAGTGCATAGTTTATAAAACAATTAAAAGAAGAAAAAAAATACAGAAAATTAAAACCTCTTTCAAGGTTGCTATTTTCTTTCTTCTTTCTTTTTCTGGCTGTGGAAGTAAACCAAAAGGGTTACAATGTTCAGGTCTTATAGATTCTCAGCTATTTATGTTGTGATAAAAGCTTTTTATTGTGGTTACCATATTAATTTCATTAGATGTCTAGCAGTTTTACTAATACAACAGTGTAGAACATGGTACTATTCATTTCAGTTTTAATGTAAATGTATTTTGACCTGTTTAAATAGGCCAAGGTTTCCATCTTTCATGAGAAAGCTTTAGAATGTACATGAGGATGCAGATGTGCTAATTGTGCTTATTTTCTGGATTGCAAGGAGATTTTTTTCCTTGCTTTTCCATTTAACCTCTGGGTGTTTGCTAGCAACACAGGTGACAAAGGGGAGTTGGTGGATTTCCAGCACTTATTCTTTACTCCTGGTGCTGCAGGTTCACTGACAGCCTATTATTTTGACATCATTACCTTTGCTCTTAATTTTCACCCTGAAAAATCTTAGAATTCTGCCATTCTTCTAAAATTGTAAGACTGAGATAAAGTGACTTAAAGTTTATGGTAATTGGTATGGAGAATTGGTATGGAGAATGGCATAAAAACAAAATTTTGTAGACTTCCCATCAAGGCATCAAATTCTTTGGGGATGTATATTATCTATCAATAAATGGCTTATCAATAGAGCATAGACTTTGGTTACGTTAGATAGACTTCATTTTTTTTAAATATATATTTTCAGTGATCTTTTACTTTCTTTAAAAATCAAATGGTATAAAAAGCTGTGTGTTTGAAATCACATCCAGATTCCTTTCTGCTCCAAGAAGCTGTGAGACTTTCTAACCATGTTGAACTGTGTTGGCTTGCATGGTGCTGTGATGCTCAAAGGTATGCCATCAGTATTACAAATGCCAGTAGGGTGATCCATGGTGAATAGTTTAAAGCAGAGCTTCTAGACTAAGACACAGTAGGAAGAAAGGCCTGGAGAGCACCCTAGATTTCTAGGCATTCAAAATACAGTGGTGTCAAGAATGGGCTCCAATATGCCAATGGTCATGAAGATGGCATAAGAATGGGCAACATTTTGTTGTGCTGTCCATGGGTTTGCCATGGGTTGGAGCCAAGCTGATGGCAATGAACAACAACAAAATGTAGTTAATTTCAATAGTTGAAGGCATGATCCTTCTGTTTTAATATTAATGATGTTTGTTTATTCAGAATCAAGGTTGGCCTTTGCTATGAAGTTTGTCATAGTGGAAGGCTCTTCATTAGCTCATAAATAAAATAGTTTCCTACTAAAGAGTAGGAGCTCTGGTAGCATAGTGGCTAAGGCACTTGACTGCTAACCAGAAGGCTGGCGGTTCAAATCCACCAGCCACTCCTCGGAAGGAAAATGGGGCAATCTACTTCCGTAGTGATACTGCCTCGAAAACCCAAGGAGGGGTCACTATGAGTCGGGTCCGACTTGACGGCACATAACAACAACATAACACTAAAGAGTATCTGGTTTAAGATTAGGTGATTTAAGGAAATATCTCATACAGTGCCATTTGTTAATTTGTTGGTTCTGTTCCAAGTTGTATACACTTTAATTGAATAACAAGATCATTATCCATTTACAACTTATTCGTAAATGACATCTATTTTCATTTTGCTTTCATATAAATAATTTCTTCTAACCTTGCAGTACTTTTCAATGTTTAATTAATGAGTATTTTGTTAAAGTACATATTTGAGCATCTTATTGATCTTTTTAATGAAGGACTTAAAGAGTTCTTGTGTGGAAAAGGTCTTACTAAACTGTACAGAGACTTGACATTAAACTTTCTTTTTCTGTTACTGTTCATTTTAATAAAAAGTTTATTGGGTTTTCTGATGAGAAACTCGGCAGGAAATGCTTTCTTCATTAGAAAATTTAAAGTTCTTAAGGGAGTAGATTATGTTCGTATTTTGTTTCCAAATTTGCTGTACTTATATTTGGCTAGTGGGATTTTTGGTCAAAGGGAAATCGTCTTGCATCTTTCTATACTTGATAATTCGTATTTTTATATGATGATCTTTTCACAATCTGATCAGAGGTTTTACACAATACATAATAATTTTGGATGATATGAAAAATATTAAATTTCTAACCCAGAGTAAATAAAAATAACAAACATATACACAACAGAACATTTTATCTAAATTGCATTCTACCTGGTGACATTTTCACATTTCTGCAACAGCTGCAGCATGTATGAATTCACTGCAGCTTATTAGATCTATAATCTGATTTTGGCTTCTGGGAGTTTTCTTTTTTTTCCTTTGTTTTGTTTTTTTCTTAAAGTTTTCATGAGTACATTTTAATGTGCATAAAAATATTCACACTGTCTAGAGCTAAGGATTCTTATGCAAATGAATTATTTCAAATTCTGAATAGCTGCTTCAGACAAATGGAGGAGAAATGACAGGGAATTAAAACTTTGGAGGGATATTTTCAATATGGTAATTGGATTCAAATAGGTTTTTTTTTTTTTTTTTTTTTTTTGCAGAACATCAAAGACCCACTCACAAGCCTGTTTCCAGATTAACTGAAAGTTACAAGAAGTACATTTGAATACATTTAAACTCTAAAATTTTCCTAACAATTTCAAAATATAACCTCCAATTACATACCGTTGGTTATATTTCAGTCATCACTGTGCCAGTCTTGTGAGCAAGGATGATAATAAGAATATTGATCAACTCCTTTTGACATAGACACTGACCATTCAGGATGGATGTTTGGGCAATCATAAAATGCACTGGCCAAAAGCCATTTGTTCAGCATACCAGTGCTGCCTAAATGAGCCAATTTCAACTCTCATTAATCAATTTAGTGGTGCTTTATCCTGGATAACTGCAGGCAATCTCTGGCTGCTGTGACAATCTTTGATTCAGGTATTTCCTTTTTGTTCTATGGATCACTTGGCCCTAAGATAGCTGATTAGAATATGTGTTCCCATCACTAAATTTTGAGAGTAATGAGAAGCCAAGGAGTGAATAAAGCAAATATTATTATTATTTCATTTTATTTTTTTAATGAGCTAAGTAATACAGTTGATCAATAACCTCCAGATCTGGTTCTTTAAAAAGACCAAAGCATTATTAAATTACATAAAGTTTTAACACATTTGAGCAAAATATAATGTAAGAATGATCAACTAAGCAATATACAAATTTAAAAATGGAATTTCATTAGAGAAAAGAACATTTCATAAATAAACACCAATCTCAGATAATTGCATTGACAAGTTTACTAAACTTTCAAGGAACAAATATTTCTTAGATATTAAAATTATTCCAACTACTTAAAAGCTGAATAGCTACTGAATTCATTTTAAGATATAATGTTATTCTAATAATAGTAAAAAGTAGGCATGGGAAATCTAATTTATGATTATTAAAGCAAAATTACTGTGCAGAAATATAATAAATTTATCCAGCACTAGATAAAAATAAATCATGATCAACTAGGAATGAAAGTCTATTAATGTGCTTTAAACTTCAACAACTTGAATTATACAAACATTACAATTGCAGAAATATTATTTGATAAAATTTTGCAAACATTTTTGACAAAATGGCTTAGCTAACTATGAATAAATTGGACCTTTATCACATTAAACAGAGAAGTATATCACATATTTGAATTTAAAAATGTCAATTCTTAAATTCACCTGCAAATTTAATATAACAAAAATCTCTATCCCTACCGATTATTTCTGAATGTGACCTGCTGTTCCGATAATTATAAGGAAATAGATCCTACGTTAACACGCTTGTATATTGAGTAACATGTTTGAGTCAACCGAGGGACACCTTAGCAGAAAGGCCTGGTGATCTACTTTTGAACAATCAGCCCCTGGAGACCCTGTGGAGCACAGTGCCCGTGAGTGTGAATTGTTTTGTTTGTTTGTTTTAGAAATCGAAACCAACATGTTTAAACAAAATTAAAGCAAAGATGGCACTGGACTTACCAGATCTCAAAATATATTATAATCATATTGTTGTTGTTGTTGTGTGCCGTGGAGTCAGACCTGACTCATAGCGACCCCTCTTTGGGTTTCTGAGGTGGTATCACTATGGAAGTAGGTTGCCCAACCTTCCTTCCGAGGAGTGGCTGGCGAGTCTGAACTTCCAGCCTTCTGGTTAGCAGTCAAGTGCCTTAGGCACTATGCTACCAGAGCTCCTAATCATATTATTCATCATAATATAAATCTGTAAGTTACAAATCACATGTAATATACAAATCACAAATGATATTATAATTAAAATTATGTGCTATTGTCTCAGGAATAGAAAAAAGACATCAATGGCATTTTGAAAAGATCCCAGATACAGACTCATGAGCAAGTGAGTATTAGGAATATAATAATGTTGGCATAGCAACACAATAGAGAAAATTTGTGTCTAGATTTGACACAAATTAGCCATCCAATTCAAAGGAAAAATAATTCTATTAGCATCCCCAAATTTCAGAAGGATTAAATTTGTAAGAGTTTTTTTTTTTTTTTTTAATTGTCCCATTCAAGTCTTTGCTGGAATGTTATCTTTTCTCAGGGATCTGCCATGATCACCTTTAAAATGACAAGCACCACGTCAGGTCTTTTTTACTGATCCATCATTCACATTAAAATGAAACCATTGTACCCATTTCTGATGGCTGCAGTAGTAGACATTGATCTAATACAATTACTGAATATATGTGTGATTTTATTTATCTCTTGATACATATTTAGGCATTCCAACACTTATCCTACTTCATGGAGAGCTCTAGTGGTGTCATGATTAAGTGTTGGGCTGCTAAGCTAAAGTTTGGTATTTTGAAAGCACCAGACACTCTGTGGGAGAAAGATGTAGTAGTCTGCTCCAGTGAGGATTGCACGCACAAGTAAATAAATACCATTCAGGCAACTTCTGACTCATAGTGACCCTATAGAACAGAGTAAGATTGCCCTATAGGGTTTCCAAGGCTATAATCTTTACACAAGCAGACTGCAACATCTTTCTCCTGCAGAGGGGCTGGTGGGTTGGAAGCAGACCTTCCCATTAGCAGCCGGGCACTTAACTATTGCACCACTAGGGCTCCCAGTGTACATATTACAGCCTTGGAAACGCTGTAGAGCTATTGCTGTGAGTCAGAATTGAGTGGAGAACAATGGGTTTGTTGTTTTTGAACCTCACTTCTCCATCTCATGCTATATCTTCCACACCCGGGTATATTTTACAATTGTATTTTCCACCAGATGCATGCAAAAATGCCCAGTGCACTTTATTCTCACGTGAATTGGAGGACACCTTACACAAGGTTATAGGAATAAGATGGAATCTCATACATTTCTGTTTTAAATCAGTTATTCTGATCATTATATTTAATTCCCAGGGTTTTTGTACCGGTTCATTACATTTCCATACCCTGCTGAGATTTGCAGTTCTAACCCAGGTATACTGATAAACAATCTACAATTTAACAAGATTCACTGGTGATTCTTATAGATGCCGGGGATCTTGTTAGAGTATAGATTTTGACTCAGTATAACTAGAGTGGAAATGAAATTCTCAGCAGGGAGTTCCACCAGAACTAAACCTGGCTGGAGGCACTTTTAAATCCTTTTTGGTTTGAGAAAAGTATCTAACTTCTTGCTGTAACTGCCTCTGTGAAAAGACCTACCTCCAGTAATATTTTTCTAACATATATCATTGTATTTGAAGACATCAAAAGAAATACAGATATAACATTCTGATTATCTTCTGAACTTTGGTTTCCCACAAGTAGTAACATAGCTCCTAATTACATGATTGCATGCAATAAAAGATTGACAGAACATATTTAACCTGAGAAAGTGTTTTTAGTTCTATCACAAAATGTTGTTATTAGTACTCCTTTTTTCATCTTTCTATTTCTATTCTCATTCTAAATTTTGTTCTAAAATATATTATTAAGAAATGACTAGTTATGGAGAAGATTAATAACACAATACTTTTGATTTAGAAAGAAGATCAAAGGTATCTCCAAAAATCAAATCAGCAAATTCTTATTTAAACTAAAATGAAAGCAAAGAATTACAAAAGAATCTGGGAATTTGGCAGAAAACTGGAAATGACTTTAAAAGAAAATACATCTCTCCCTTGATAGAACAAGCTAATTTACAGCCCTAATTCAGATACATGGCAATTTTCCTGTCTCTTATTAACCTAACTTTCTTGATTCTTTCATTAACACCTGGTTGGAACTCAATCCCCCATTGGGAAACACCTGTCCACAGTTAACAAGGTGTTAATTGTGGAAATAATGGAAAGTGGAGTCAGAGAATTATGCCACAGATTTTTAAAACAAATTGTAAAGAATTAAAGCAAGTAGACAATAAAAAATATACAAGTATGTTATTTTTATAAGAATCAGAGGTTTATAGTAACTCCAGCTCTGTGGCTTTGGGTAAGTTATTGAATCTCTATGGTGAAGAGCAGCTCACAAAGTTGAAAAATTCTTTGTCTGAGAAAATATGTCATGCAATAACATGGAATATAGAAATAATTCATAAAATGGTGAGTAAAAGTCTAATAACCCATCTAAGAAGTTGGCCAAAAATTTGAACACTTCACAAAAGAAAGTTTATACATGACCAGAAAAGAAGTGAGAAAATAGTCAATATCATTTTGAGGAAAGCACAAATTAAAACTGTGCTTTATCTATTGTAATAACTAAACTTAGAACAACAGAATTGAAAAATATTGGTAAGGATATGGAGCAATGGGAATTCTCCTAAAATTGTATTAAAGGAAAAAAAAAAAAAAAACAACTCACTGCCCGTGGAGGCGTTTCCGACTCATAGGCGTTTCCGAGGCAGTATCTGTACAGAAGTAGATTGTCCATTCTTCCTTTGGAGGAGTGGCCGGTGGGTTTGAACCTCCTGGTTAGCAGTCAAATGCCTTAAGCACTATGCTACCAGAGCTCCCAACCACTGAAAAAATGAGAAAGTAACGCTCAGAATGTAAGAATTAGCTCAAGTATTTTGACATTACAAAGAACACTATAAACGTCATTCTAGACTAGGCTAAGTAGGTTGAATAACAATTTATATAAATGAAGATTGGAATAAACTAAGCCTGGAAGTATTTCTTGAATTGGAAGATTTGAGGACAACTGAAGCTTAATTGCAAAATATATAAAACCAAGAAGCAAGATAAATTAATTCCATATAGTACTGATATAAAGATATTTAAGGAAAAAACTAAAATAAATCCTACCAAATAAGTGCTGAATGAGGCCTCATTAAGTGGGGATGTGCATGTACTCTGCTTTGTTTTTGCGGGGTGTTTATTTTAATAGTATCAAAAGAGTGGGTATACAAACACATGCACATGTTCAAGGTATTGAACAAGAATTCTTACAGATATTCTTTTAAATGGAGATTGTCCTATTACTTCTTCTGCCTGAAACCCAGCAAGAGGAGGTTCTTGTTGTTATGTGCCACCAGTCAGCCCCCACTCCTAGTGACCCCTCCTTGGGTTTTCGAGGCTGTATCACTATGGAAGTAGATTGCCCAACCTTCCTTCTGAGGAGTGGCTGATTGGTTTGAACCACCAGACTTCCGGTTAGCAGTCAAGTGCCTTAGGCACTATGCTATCAGAGAGGAGGCAAAGGTCATTAAATTTTACTTAAACCATAACTTTTCATGCAATTATATATGCTCATGATGATACTGTCATACTAGTGCAGGAATATAATTTGAAACCAGACTGAACTCTGCAGTGATTTTCAAACTTTTCCATTTCATATCGCCTAAAAGAATTTTGAAAAACTCTCTATGACTTTGCCCATTTTACATTTGATATTTAAAATGTATTATCATAATTCTATATAGTATAAAGGATAGATGTTGTGGCATTTTGTTTATTGGATCTTGCTTTTAACAGACAATAAAACTCATTGATAACCACAAACTCACATAAAATGCCACTGCTTTCTATCCTTAGCAGCAACTTTACCATGTTCATTCAATTAAGCTTGCAATAACTCAACCCTGAATTTAATGCAATTTAAGTGTTTGGACCTCACTTATAAAATTATGGTAAGATTTTTACCATATTTTTCATCAAAACTATGAAGATTTAACCTTTCTGAATTATGGAAAATGTCTATCATATAATCTAATTGGCAAAGGTACCTTTTATCAACTAAAATGAGACTGAATTTTCATGAAAATGTTGCATTCTTTATTTTTTATTATTATTTTAAATATAATCAAATTTTTATTCTCATTACAATCTCCCCACTACTGAATTCTAAGGGAACTACACAAGTTGGATAAGAAATACAGAAAGACCTGCCTTAGTTTGTCACCTGGACTAAATGGGGTGCTGTCTCTTCAATATTTCTCTCTTTATCTCACCTTCACACAACTCTTCTCAAAGGTAATGTATTTAGACTAGTTTCTTTGGTACCTGATGATGGTTTTCTCATATAACAATATACCACATTGGAATGAGTTGGTGAGATAGATTTCTTTCTTGGTAAAATGGTAAAAGGACAGTTTTGAAAAAAGGTAGTAAAAAAAGTCACATATGTTCTCTGGCAGTTTGATTCCAGGAAAGGATGCATACTGAAGTTGAGGGCCTGGAAATTGTTTGTTGTTGTTGTTGTTGTTTGTTTGTTTTGTTTTTTTTTTAAAGCTGTCTATGTCTATATGCCATTACCCACATATTTTCGAGAAAGTCTTTGTGTATTCTCTGGTGGTCAGATACTCAATTTTTAAAACTACTGATTAATAAAATAATAATCCAAAAATGTCTTAGTGAAACTTTTCTTATTCATTTTCCCCTTATAAGATCTTATAGATTTTCCAAAAGAAAATCAGAGAAAAGAATGCTCCAAAGTAAGAATCAAGGCTATGGATTGGGACTTGTTCTTTTCTATGACTTTGGATGATCTTTCTGTCCATATATTTTCTGTATGAGTCTATGTACGTGTGCATGTATATGCATGAGCACATGCACATATGCAAATGCTCAATTTGTCTACAACAGAACTTCCTCATACACTCAGTTATTAAATAAAGATATGTACTAGATCTCTTTAAAGGGATAAAAAACAAAGATATCACTTTGAAGACTAAGATGCCCCTGACCCAAGCCAATGGAAATGAACATATTTGACTACTAACCAGAAGGCTGGCAGTTCAAACCCACCAACCACTCCTCGGAAGGAAGACTAGGCAATTTACTCCTGTAGAGACATTGCCACAGAAACCCCAAAAGGGGTCACTCTGAGTCGGAACTGAATCGATGGCAGTGAGTTTGTTTTTTGTTTTTTTTCATATGCATGTATGAACTGGATAATGACTAAGTAAGACAGTAGGAGAACTGATGCCTTTGAATTGTGGTGTTGGCAACAAATGTTGAATATATCAGGGAAAGCCTGATATATGAACAAATCTGTCTTGGAAAAAATGTAGCCAGAATGTTTCTTGGAAGTGAAGATGGTGCAACATCATCTTACACACTTTGAAAATTTGAAAAAAAGGAGGGATTAGTCACTGGGAAATGATACCGTGCTTGGTAACGTAGAAGGTCAGCAAAAAAGAGAAAGACCCTCAGTAAGATGGATTGCTTCTGTGGCTGCAACAATGAGCACATATACAGCAAAGATTGTGAGGATGGAGCTGGGCTGGGCAGTGTTTCATTCTTCTGTATGAGACGGAACCAACTTGACAGCACCGAACAACAACAATATGTACTAAACACTTTGCTAAGCCCGATGAATATACATATTTATAAAATGCAAACCCTAACCTCAAGGAGGGCATAGTCTCTAGAAAAAGAGATGTTGACAATCATTATTTTGCTACTTCCTGAGTTTTCTGATCATGCAAGTATGCAGAAGGCTATAAAACACCAGTGCTGATGGGAGCCTGTGGGCTGCAGAATGTTCTTTCTACTGCCTTGAACTAGCATGTGCTGATGTAGTCATAGCAACCTCTGCCTCTGTGGGGTCCAAGGTGGTGCTTTATGGTAGTAACTTTATGGTGGTGTGGACAAGATGTTGTGGTGCCCGGAAAAACATAGTTATAATGTATTTTTATTTATTTGCTTGTTTTATGTTATCTGTTTGCTTGCTCATAAGGGTAACCTAAAAATAAAAAGAGAACCAGTGCTTTACCTTAGACCAATCCAAAATTAGAAGTTCTTCCTTTGCGCTCTGTGGTGGTTAAGTTTGTGTGTCAACTTGGTTGGGCCTGGTTGAGTGGCTGGGCAGCTTCTGGCAGTTATTCCCCATGGTGAGACTGGCAATCAACTCCATGGTGGGACCTACCACAGCAGCTGAGTAGCTGCTTTAGGGATGTGGTCTGCTTCCCGTATATAAGAAACAGCTTTGGGAATGGTCTCTAGCTTATGGCACACTTGAATCCTGCATGTAGCCATGCCCTTGTTTAGCAGCCTGCAATGCTCTGCCAACCTTGGGACTTTCAATGGACTTGAATGAATGGCCTGCCATGTGGTTTGGTAACATCAGGACTGTGCCTTTTTACCTGTCAACCTTGGGCTTGTCAACCTCAGCAGCCAGCAACTGTCTGAGGGAAGAAAAGCCTCTGGCTCCAGTGGGCTGGGAGCAGGAGGCAGAGCTGAAGCCCAAGGCTGAGAGGCTTTCACCCAGCCCCTAGAGCCTGACACTTTGAACTCGGACTTAAAGCCTCCAAATTATAAGAATAAACCCGTTTGTTAAGGCCATCCCATTTGTGTATATTCTTGTAAGAGCAGCACTAGGTAACGAGAACAGGATCATAATTTCTTTGTATACAGCTAGTGTTCCTGGGTGATGCAAACAGTGAGACACCCAACTACTACCTGAAAAGTAGATAGTTTGAAACCCCTCAAAAGCACCTCAGAAGACAGACCTGGTGATCTGCTTTTGAAAAGTAATAGTTTTGAAAACTGTATGGAACAGTTCTACTTTTTCACATGGGGTTACCATGAGTGGGAATTGACTCCATAGCAACTAACAACAACAACAATCTCTTTGAGAGGGGCTATATTTGAGGATTGCCTTATATTATGAAAATGAAAAGTAGCTAAATATTCCTAACTATGGAAGTCAACGGGGTTGCATTCATTGTTGAAAAGAACATTTCAAGATCTATCCTGAAATGCAGCACTGTCAGTGATAGCATAATATCGCTATGCCTACAAGGAAGACCAGTTAATGTTATTATTATTCAAGTTTACCCACCAACCACTAAAGCCAAAGATGAGGGAACTGAAGATGTTTACCAACTTCTGCAGTCTGAAATTGACCAAACATGCAATCAAGATGTATTCATCATTACTGGTGATTGGAATGTTTAAGTTGGAAACAAAGAAAAAGCATCTGCAGTTGGAAAATTTGGTCTTGGTCATAGAAACGGTAGAATCACAATAGAATTTTGCAAGACCGATGACTATTCATTGCAAATACCATTTTTAACACTATAAATAGCAATTCTACATGTGGACCTCACTAGATGGAATACACAGGAATCAAATCAACTACATCCATGGAAAGAGACAATGGATAAGCTCAATATCATAAGTTCATCAGTCAGAACAAAGCCAGGGGCAGACTGTGGAACAGACCATCAATTTATCATACCCAAGTTCAGAGTGAAGCTGAATATAATTAAAACACATCTACAAAAGCCAGTATAGGACCTTGAGTATAATCTACCTGAATATATAGACCATCTAAAAATTGATTTGATGGATGTAACAACAAAAACTGAAGATCACACAAGTTGTAGGATGACATCAAGGACGTCATACATGAAAAAAGCAAAGGTCATTGAAAAGAGAGGAAAGGAAGAAAAGACCAAAATGCATGTCAGTAGATCCTTTGAAATGTGCTCTTCAACTTAGAGTAGTTAAAGTGAATGGAAGAAATGATGAAGTAAAAGAGCTAAACAGAAGATTTCAAAGGGCAGCTTGAGAAGACAAGGCAGTATAATGAAATGTGCAAGGACCTGGAGTTAGAAAATCAAAAGGGAAGAACATACATGGCACTTCTCAAGCTAAAAGAACTGAAGAAAAACAATCACACTTTGAGTTGCAATATTGAAAGATTCTATGAGTAAATATTGAATGATGCAGGAAGCATAAAAAGAAGATGGAATTAATGGACAGAGTCACTATACCCCCCCCCCCAAAAATGTCAATGTTGAATCATTTTAAGAAGTGGCATATGATCAAGAATGGTATTGAAGGAAGAACTCTAAGCTGCACTGAAGGAATGGTTAAAAAAAAAAAAAAAAAAAAAAAACTCCAGGTATTGATGGAATACTATTTGGTACCATTTGACACTTCCACAAACTGTAAATGCCCACTAATCTATGCTAAGTAATTTAGAAGACAGCGACTCAGTCAGTAGACTGGAAGAGATCTAAATTTGCGCCCATTCCAAAGATTATCCAAGAGAATGAAGACATTACTCAACAAAATCATTAATATTACATGCAAGTAAAATTTTGCTGAAGATAATTCAGAAATGATTGCAGGAGTACATAGACAAGAACAGCAAGAAATTCAAGCTAGATTCAGGAGAGGATGTGGAATGAGGAATATCACTGCTGAAAGTACAGAAAGCAAGAAATATATTTCCTGGGTTTTATTATCTCTGTAAAGGCATTTGACTGTGTTGATCACAACAAATTATGAATAATATTGTGAAGAATGATAATTCTTCACAGCACTTAATTATGTTCATGTGAAACTTGTACATTGATCAAGAGGCAGTTTTTCAAACAGAAGTGGATACTTCATTGTTTAAAATCAGGGAAGGTGTTTATCAGGGTGGTATCTTTTCATCTTACTTATTCAAATGTCTATGCTGAGCAAATAATCCAAGAAGGTGAACTATATAAAGAGTGTGGCATTAGGATTGGAGGAAGAATCATTAAAAACTTATAATATGAGCATGACACAACATTGCCCACTGAAAGCAATGAAGACTTGAAGGACTTACTGATCAAGTTAAAAAAAAAAAAAAAGAACTACAGCTGTCAGTATGGATTACACTTCAGTGTAAAGAAAAAAAAAAATCCTCACAACTCAACCAATAAACAGCATCATGATAAACATAAAATGTTGTGAAGGATTTCATATTACTTGGATCCACTATTAAGGCCCAGGGAAGGAACAGTCAAGTAATCAAATGGCTTATTGCATTAGGCAAATCAGTTACAAAAGATTCCTTTAACGTGTGAAAAAGCAATGGTGTTACTTTGAAGAATAACATGAGCCTGCCCCAAGCCATGGTATTTTCAATGGCCTGATAAGCATGCAAAAGCTGGACAATGAATAAGGAAGACCAAGGAAGAATGATGCCTTTGCATTATGGTATTGGTGAAACATTTTAAATATACCATGGACTGCCAGAAAAATGAACAAGTATGTCTTGGAAGAAGTGAAGCCAGAATGCTCCTAGGAAATAAGGCTGGTGTGATTTGTCTCACGTACTTTGAACATGTTATCAGGAGGGACTGTTCACTGGAAAAGGGCACCTTTCTTGGTAAGCTAGAGGGTCAGTGAAAAAGAGAAAGACTCTCAACAAGATAGATTGACACAGTGGCTGCAACAGTGGGCTCAAACAGAGCAACAATTGTGAGGACAATGCAAGACCAGGCAGTGTTTTGTTCTGTGGTACATAAGGTCACTATGAGTCAGAACTGACTCCACGGCACCTAACAACAGCCTGTTAGGGGTTTGCTGACTTCTGAAAATAACAGTATGTTTGGTTGTACATTTGTCATAAAAAGTTAGGCTTATTCAATTTCTTAAAATAATTTCTAACATCAAAATTTATTGTCTACCTTTGTTTTGAATGTCTCATGGCCATTAAATGAAGCTATATTGAGTAGAAAAAAAATACGTATTAGAACATAAAACTTCCACTTACAAACAAAAAAAAGAATCTAAGTACAGTTTGTATTTTATATATTTTTCCAGTGCTTTAATTAAAAGTAAAGAATTCTTTCTGCCAATCACTGAAAGTGTAGCAATGAGGTTTATTTTGTTGCCACACAATAATTTTTATTATCAAAAGCAAGTCTGCAATAACTGCATTGATTCCTCCACACTTGAGGCCATTTAATCTGAAAGAATTGTATAAAATCATTTAAAAACAACAATAGTAGTAAAGGGCAGCTGGTAGAGGTTTAATGAAATTTCTGTTCAGACAAAGTTTAGAATTCCTGCAGAACACGATCAATAACAGTTTATTTTACCTAGATATTTTGGAAGAATTCATAACAGCAGTCTTCTCATCATGGAGTGTGCTAAGGGACTCTTATAGCAGATGGCAAAGAGATCTGTAAAGGCTGCCTAATCTATACTAAAATTAACCACATTCAAAATATGGGTTTGTATTCTTCCTAAACTTGATCTCCAAAAGTACGTGTTTTCTAGACCAAGCATCTGGGGTACTAAACCAAAACCAAAAACCAAAATCACTGCCACTAGAGTCGGTCCCTACTCTTAGTGACCCCTCCTTGAGTTTCTGAGGCAGTATCTTTATGGAAACAGATTGCCCAGTCCTCTAGACCCACAGAAAAATAAATGAAGGAGACCAGTAAGATATAAACAAGATGTATACTCACTGCCATTGAGTCAGATCAGACTCATAGTGACCCCTCCTTGGAATCACTATGGAAGTAGATTGTCCAACTTTCCTTCCAAGGAGTAGCTGGTGGCTTTGAACCGCCAGGCTTCTGGTTAGCAGTCAAATGCCTTAGGCACTACACCACCACAAGATGTATAAGCAGACAAAATTCTAAAGGCAGCACGCTCTGGTTGAATGTGCACATTTTGCAAAGTTGTGCCTTCTTTTAAAATAAGTATCCTCCTTCTTGATCTGTAAAGTTTTCTTATAGCAGTCCAATTTGGAAGTGATTAGAATGAATTTAAAATCTACTCAGGGGACCATCTAGGCCATTAGCCTCTGAGAACTCTATCACTGTAAATACTAGTCCTACTCATATTATTTTTAATTTTTATTTATTAATGCATGAAGGAATCATGGTGGCACAATCATTAAGCACTCTGGTGCTATCTGAAAAGTGGTTTGAATCCACCAGCCACTTCGTGGGAGAAAAGACTCACATCTTTGCTCCTGTAAAGACTGCAGCCTAGGAAACGCTATAGTAAATATACAGGTCATTAATCCAAATAGCAAATATAGTCAATTATTATTGTTTGGCTGACAAACATTTAATTTCTGTCAATGACATTCAGATTGTTCTATTACTTACACCTAAAATCTACATCCTTGTTCATCAGTACATCTCTCAAGCTGAGCCTACAGTAGGTGAGTTTATTAAACAACTTTCAAACTCTAAATGATACAACAGAAGCAGCTAATAGAATATGTTCCCTACAATCTTCTTGAAATTTTAAATCGTTTCAGTACACAATATTTCAATTAAATTCTGCAACACAAGTACTGCTTTGCTACATAGTCTATAAAGTACATCAAGTATATATCTTATTTTTTAAAAAATAGAAGTCTAACAGGAAAAAAAACTTCTTAGTGGAATGTAAAAATACAT
>NW_006922031.1:1913280-1917352 GCF_000298275.1 Orycteropus afer afer | reverse complement strand
GTTTAGTCCAATTCTGCATTCTTTCCTTCAAGGCTCAGGGGTCCAAGATTATCTTCTGTGTCTGTGTTAATTGGTTTCCCTTTTCTTTGTTGAAGAGGGTTTGTGCAATCCTTCTGCCTAGTCTGCCATCTTGCCGGAGCCCTCTAGATTTCTTTTTTTTAAGAGTTGGTGGAGCAAGGACTCCAATATCATGCTATAAGTAGCAACTTCATGAACAAATCCCTTGAGAATTTCACACAACATTGATTTTATTTTGGGGAAATCAAAGATAAATATTGGAAGATTCCCATTGCAAAATTCAGAATTAAAACCAAATCAAACCCACTGCCGTGCAGTTGAACTCAACTCCTAGCAACCCCTCCTTGGGTTTCCGAGGCAACGTCATTATGGAAGTTGATTGCCCAACCTTTCTTCTGAGGAGTGGCTGTTGTGTTTGAACCACCAGCCTTCTGGTTAGCAGTCAAGTGCCTTAGGCATTATGCTACCAGAGCATTAAGTAACAGTGTAGTTATATGAAAAGTTCAACAGAACATGTTTTGTTTGTGAAAGTATTGTTAATACCATCACATAATATTAGCTTTAGTTAAGAACTCTCCTAAATTTAACTAATGTGTATTTTCTCTGTATGTTTTTTTTACCTCTTAGAACAGAAGCTTACATGTCCTTTTGAAATATATTACTATTAGTAATAGGTATTTATTTGTGTTTAATAAAACATTAATTTTCATATATCAAAGCAAATTCATATATTTCAATACATCAAATTAACTTTAATGCTTTAGCTTTAATGTTGGTGTATGCTGGGGGTTCTCCCCTCTCACTGTTCTTCAGAATCACCTTTGAAACCTGGGCCTCACCCCAGAGACTCTTCTCCTTTGGTTTAGCTTTGGGCCTCAGTAGAGGCATTTTTTAAAGCCCTCCAGGTAATTCTAATGTGCAGCCAGGGCTGAGAACCATTGATTTAGATGAAAATAAAAGGGATGAATTAAGAACAACCACTGAATCCTTGCAGAAAATAGAAAGTAATTTTTAAGAGAAATACTCCCTTGGTAAAACAAGGTTATTTACTGCCCACTTTCAAATACATGGCAATTTTCCTGTTTCATAGTCACCTAACATTCTTATTTCTTTTCATTAGTAATTGGTTTCCACTGGGAAACATCTGTCTACTTCTACTGTTTAACAAGGTGTTTATTGTGGAAACCTTTGACAGTGGAGTCATAGCGCCAGTGCATAGATTTTTAAAGAAAGAAACACTTTTGATGAGTAGTAATGGCCCTAACTCTACATCTGTTTTACAGAAGTCATGTTCATGAAGCAATAAAACTCTTATTCTTATTTGTTTTTACGGAAATCTGAAGGGACTTGAGTAGATTCGTATCTTTTCCTTCTTTTGAAGAAGTGGTAGTGAAAAGAATTTTGGGGAAAAGAGAAAATTAATGGACACTGTGTGGAAATTTCTTTCTTATGGAAAGAAATGTTTCAGAGGACCCAGCACCTGACATATTTTTTAAAAGGTCTTTTTTCATTCTGATGATAAATTAATCTTGTCTTAAGGGAACTGTTTATAGACAGTCTTGAGTCTGGGTGGAGGAAAACGACCCACATTGCTTTTTTACCATCCCTGAAGATATGGTGACCTTTTAATTTCAGTTTCTTAACTCTCTGGAATGTACCATATGCCCCTCAGAGTAACACTAAGTGTCATTTTAGTTTCCTTCTGAGACAAAGTAACATTACAGTGCTCAGCATTTGCTAATAACTTGACCTTTCAATTCAGTGATGCTCATACTGGTAGTATGGGAAATTTCTTTAAGAAAGGGGGAAAAAAAAAAAAAAAACACCAAGAGGTGTTCTCAGGTTATTCAGAAATTCTGGCACATTTACTGCCATGACATATGGTCAGAAAGCCTAATATAGTCCATTTTCTGTTTTGTTTGCAGACCTACAAAATAGTTTCTGCTTATTGCAGGCTAATAATACTAAATTAAACAAGAATAAACCTATAAAAATACTTGCTAAAAGCAAAACAATTTTTAAAGGGAGAAATGACTGGAATAGTCTTAAGTGAAAAGAAAATAAGTACATTTATTTACAAGAAAATAAATATTTATAGACCTTCCAGCAATCCATGATGACTTTTTTTTCCCCTCTTATGAAATGTTCCTTGGAAACCTAATACCTTAACATTTACATTACTTGTCCAAGCTTTGGAAAAGAGTTCCTTAGAAACAGAACATAACATTGCCTGATGATATGAGTATTTATTTCCTTTTGAGAAACAGAAATGAATAATAATATGTTTAAAAGAAATAGCGAGACATACATTCAACAATATGTCATGCTATTTGCCATTCTTAAAAAAAAGGTGCAGAATATTTGTGGTTCCTTTTTCTTCTTTCCTCTCATCCCTTTAACCCAAACTCTTTTCTTACAGCCCCTTTTCTTTAATCATGCAAAAATGTTTGTTGCTTCCAATATGTTTTCAGAAATAATGCAAAGAGAAAGGAGATCAAGGAACAGTCATTATTTTGGCTAAGAAAATAATAAAATATACATGGTTGCAAATATATTCATCTGCAATTTATTTATTTTATTTAGTTGGTAACATGGTAACAAAAATCTAGTTACTCTCCACTGAGTATATAGGATTCATATACTGTAATGTAAGTGGATTTGCAAACAAGATTATTTTTAAAGTCATATTGACTGCATTGATTTTCATAAGAGTGTACTCTGTTCTATGTAATGGAGTTTTTATTGCAATTTACAGGTAAGCAGCTGAAGTACCTCAGGGTATGTTTTTCTTATTGTAGTGACAGGAGCTAAAGGTGGAATGTGTCACCATTAACCTTGAGACTAGTGGGCTTTATTGGCTTGCATTTCAGCCAGTCATCTATTATTCAAGTACATCTATGTGGTTATAATATTTTATTTACTAACACATACAGAATGATTCTATGAGTCCTATATTGCAGGAGGAATTTGATGGGGCTACTTTTTTTTTTTTTTTAAGAAATAGGACAAAATACTTATGTGTTTTAGTAACAGCTGTGTTACTCTAAAGCTATCTTAAAAAAAAAAAAAATCCCTGAAATATGGCCAGTGTTAATTGCTTTAAGAGATTTATTTGGTATAACTGGTTTAACATATTCACATGCACAAGCACACTGGCTGCAACTGGCCCAGCAAGTATTGGGTTATTCCTCTACTTTTGCTTGCTGTGATTATAGTGCCTTGAAAAAGAACAATCCCATTACCAGGAAGCTTCTACAACTTCAACAGGGCATGTAGCTGTTGAAATTATATTTGAGCCTTCTCACTTACTCAGGCTTCTATATTATTAAATCCCTCAGTTTTGAAAGGACTTGGAAAGGAAAATAATGGTGACTTTTAGGGAATAATGAACACTGAGTACCCATTCCAAAGAAAGGTGATTCCACAGAATGTGGAAGTTATCAAACAATACCATTAATATTGTGTGCAAGTAAAATCTTACTGGAGATGATTAAAAAATGGTTGCAGCAGTACATTGACAGAGAACTTCCAGAAATACAAGCTGGATTTAGAAGAGGACGTGGAATGAGGGATATCATTGCTGATGACAGATAGATCTTGGCTCAAAGAAAAGAATGCTAGAAAGATGTTTACTTGTGTTTTATTGACTATGCAAAAACATTTGATTATGTGGATCATAACAAATTGTGGATAACATTGAGAAGAATTGGGTATTCCAGAAAACTTAACTGTACTCATGAGGAACCTGTACATAGACCAGGTGGCTGTCATTCAAACAGAGCAAGGGGACACTGCATGGTTTGAAATCAAGAAGGGAGTGTGTTAGCATTGTATCCTTTCACCATCCTTATTCAATCTATATGCTGATCAAATAATCTGAGAATGTGGACTATATGAAGAAGAACATGGCATCAAGATTGGAGAAAGAATCATTAACAACTTGCAATAAGCTGGTGACACAACTTTGCTTGCTGAAAATGAGGATGACTTGAAGCACTTACTGATGAAGATTAAAGAACACAGTCTGAAGTCTGGATTACATCTCATTAAAAAG
>NW_006922031.1:1896688-1912800 GCF_000298275.1 Orycteropus afer afer | reverse complement strand
AAGGAAGACCGAAGAAGAGTTGATGCTTTTGAGTTGTGGTGCTGGCAAAGAATGATGAAAGTACCATGGACTGCTAAAAGAACTAACAAATCTGTCCTGCAGGAAGTGCAGCCAGAATGCTCCTTGGAAGCGAGAATGGCTAGACTTTGTCTCACATACTTTGGTCATGTTGTCAGAAGGGACCATTCGCTGGAGAAGGAAGTCATGCTTATTAGTATGGAGGGTCAATGAAAGAGGGGAAGGCCCTCAACGAGATGGATTGACACAGTGGCAGCAGTGATGGGCTCAAGAATAACAAGGAGTCAGCACCTAACAACGTCAATGAACATGGCAAATCTTTAAAATCTCAGTTCAAAATTTGAAGTGCTTTGAATACCGACATTCCTTTTTTTTTTTTAAATGGGGACAAAATATACTTGCAATTCTGATTTAGTGAACCCCATGTTGATTTCAGGCATGATTCTGAAATAAATTACTATAGGATAACATGTGAGTGTGTGTATTTAAAAGAGAAAATAGTCCAACCCTTTACCCTTTATCATTTTTTTTTCTATCCAAAGTTGTGTTTTTTGACTCCCTATAAGTAAACAGCAAATAAACAAACAAAAAGATCAGTCTCTCTGTGGATTCAGACAGGCTCATGTTTGGTTACCAATTTTACAATATAAGTTTATGGGAAGTTTAACTTTCCAGGGCAATAATCCAACCCTGGGACCAGTGGAAGGTGAGTGTCTGTGTGCCTGGAGCAAGGGCCCAGGGGGTACCCACAGTAAACCAGCCCTGGGGCGAGCAGGACAGGGGAGATCATGAAATGAGTGGAGTAGTTTGGAACAGCTAAGGAAGCCAAACTTGTCTGTCAGTTTGTTGTACTGGTGGTGTACTGGTGGCTTGAGTGTTGCTGTGAGGCTAGAGGCTATGCCACTGGTGTTTCAAACACCAGTAGGGTTACTCATGGTGGATAGGTTTCAGAGAGCTTACAGACTAAGACAGACTCAGAAGAAGGCAGACGACATCCACTTCTCAATGATTTGGCTAGTGAAAATCTTATGAATAGCAGTGAAACACTGTCTGATATGTTACTGGAAAACTTTATGAATAGTCCTGAAACATTTTGCGATGTAGTGCTGGAAGATGAGCCTCTCAGTTCAGAAGGCACTCAGAATATGATTGGAGAAGAGCTGCCTCCTCAGAGTAAAGCCGACCTTAATGGTGTAGATAGAGTAAAGCTTTTGGGACCTCCATTTGCTGATGTGGCATGTCTCAAGATGAGAAGAAATAGCTGCAAATATTCATTAGTAATCAGAACATGGAATGTACAAAATATGAATCTAGGAAATTTGGAAGTTGTCAGAAATGAAATGGAACACATAAAGACTGATATCCTAGACATTATTAGTGAGATGAAATTGACCGGTTTTGGCCATTTTTAATCAAATGATCTACTATATCATTTTTAATCAATATGATCTACTATACCAGGAATGACAAATTGAAGAAAATGGTGTGACATTCAAATCAGTTAATACTACTATTTTTCAAATTTAATTACCAACCACCAAAGCCAAAAAAGGAGGAAATTGAAGATTTTTGCCAACTTCTGCAATTTGAAATTGACTCTGCATGCAATTAAGATTATCACTGGTGATTGGAATGTAAATGTTGGAAACAAAGAAGAATCACCAGTAGTTGGAAATTAGGGCCTTCGTGATAGAAATAATGCTGGATATTGCATGATAGAATTTTTCAAGGCCAATGACTTATTCATGGCAAATACCTTTTTCAACAACACAAATGGCAGCTATACATGTGGACTTCACCAGACAGAATACACAGCAATTGGATTGACTACATCTGTGGCAAGAGGTGATGGAGAAGCGCAATATCTTCAGCCAAAGAAAGGCTAGGAGCTGACTGTGAAACAGACCATCAACTGCTCATTTACAAGATCAGAAGCTGAAGACAATTAAAAGAAGTCCATGAGAGCCAAAATATGACCTTTATTATATCCCTCCTGAATTTAGAGACCATTTAAAGTGTAAATTTGATGCATTGAACACCAATGACCATAAACCAGAGGGATTGTGGGATGACATCAAGAACATCAACCAGAAGAAAGCAAAAAGTCATTAGAAAGACAAAAAAGGAAGAAAATACCAAAATCGATGTCAGAAGAGACTCTGAAACTTGCCCTTGAATGAAGAGTAGCTAAAGCAAACAAACAAATCAACAGGATAAAAAAGCTGAACAGATTTCAAAGAGCAGCCCGAGAAGACAATGTTAATTATTATATAATCAAATGGGCAAAGACCTGGAGTTCAAAAACCAAAAGAGAAGAATGTGCTAAGCTTTTCTCAAGCTGAAAGAACCGAGGAAAAAAATTAAGTCTCAAATTGCAATATTGAAAGCTTCCATGGGGAATATGTTGAATGATTCAGGAAACATCAAAAGAAAGTGGAAGGAATACACAGAGTCACTATAAAAAAAAAAAAAAAAAAAAGAAGAAGAAGAATTGGTAGTTGATCATCCATTTTAACAGGTGGCATATGATCAATAGCCAATGGTATTGAAGGAAGAAGTCGAAGCTGCACTGAAGGAATTGGCGAAAATCAAGGCTACAGTAATTGACAGAATACCCATTGAGATGTTTCAACAAATGAATGCTGCTCTGGAGGCACTCATTCAGCTATGCCAAGAGATTGGAAGATAGCTACCTGGCTGACTGACTAGAAGAGATCCATATTCGTACCCACTCCAAAGAAAGGTGATCCCACAGAATATGGGAATTATCAAACAATGTCATTGATATCACATTCAAGTAAAATCTTACCGAAGATAATTCAAAAACAATTGCAGCAGTATATTGACAGAGAACTTCCAGAAATGCAAGCTAGATTCAGAAGAGGACATGGAATGAGGGATATCATTGTTGATTTCAGATGGATCTTGGCTCAAAGCAAAGAATACTAGAAAGATGTTTACTTGTGTTTTATTGACTATGCAAAAGCATTCAATTGTGTGGATCATAACAGACTGTGAATAATATTAAGAACAATGGGAAGTTCAGAACATTTAATTGTACTCATGAGGAACCTGTACATAGACCAGGAGGCTGTGAACAAGGAGATAGTTCATGGTTTAAAATGAGGATGGGAGTGTGTCAGGGTTGCATCCTTTTACCATAATTATTCAATCTATATGCTGACCAAATAATCCAAAAAGCTGGACTTTTCAAAGAAGAACATAGCATCAGGGTTGGAGGAAGGCTCACAAACAACCTGAGATACATAGACAATACAACTCTGCAGAAAGTGAGGGGGACTTGAAGCACTTACTAATCAAGATTAAAGACTATAGTCTGCAGTATGGATTACATCTCAATATAAAGAAAACAAAATTCCTCACAACTGGACTAATAAGCAGCATCACGATAAATGAAGTTGTCAAGACTTCATGTTACTTTTTTCAGCAATCAACACCAATGGAAGCAGCAGTCAAGACATCAGAAGATGTATTACATTGGGCAAATCTGTTGCAAAAGACCTCTCACAAGTACTGAAGAGCAAAGATATCTCCTTGAAGACTAAGATGTGCCTAACTCAAGCCACAGTATTATTAATCGCCCCATATGCATGTGAGAACTGGACAATGAATATGGAAGAACAAAGAATAGTCGATGCTTTTGGTTGTGGTGTTGGCAAAGAATACTGAAAGTACTGTGAACTGCTAAAAGAACTAACAAATCTGTCCTGGATGAAGTGCAGCCAGAATGGTTCGTGGTAGTGACAAAGGCCAGACTTCGTCTCGCCCACTTTGGTCTTGTTGTTAGAAGGGACCATTCTCTAGAGAAAGATGTCATGCTTGGTAAGGTGGAGAGTCAACAAAAAGGGAGAAGGCCTTCAACAAGATGGATTGACACAGTAGCTGCAGCAATGGACTCAGGTACAGTAGGGATCATGAGGCTGGCACAGGACTAGCAGCATTTCGTTCTGTTGTACATAACATTGCTATGAGTTGAAGATGACTCAACGGCACATAACAACAAATTTCTAGATAAATGACTTCATGCAAATTCTATTATCTCTCTGTGCCTCATTTTTCTCATATGTCAGTTGGTGATAATAATAACAGTAATATCTTCCTAATAAAGTTGTTTTAAGAATTAAATTGGTTCATATATGTGAATCACTTTTAAAATGCCCTGTGTATAGTAAGGTCACTATTAGTCTATGATAGTATTATTGCACTGGTAGGCAGAATAATGTCATTTATTGCACAATGATATTCCTACCCTGATCAAAAAATCCTGTGAATATATTACCTTATACAGCAAAATGGGATGTTGCACATGAGATTAATGTTCCAAAATTTGAGATGAGGAGATCCCGGATTATTATGATGGGCCCATTTTAATCACATGGGCTCTTAAAAGCAGAGGAGGTGGGAAGAGGGTCAGAGAGATGAGACAGTAAAAGGAGGAAAGACTAACCAGAAAGGGAAGTAACCCCTTTTGATGGCTTTGAAGATGGAGGAAGGGAGTCATGATCCACAATGAGCTTCTAGAAACTGGGGACAACCCTGAAATGACAACCAACGAGAAAGCAGGGATTTCAGTTGTTACAAGCTCGAACCAAACCAAACCAAACTCACTGCTGTGGAGTCGGACCTGACTCATAGCAACCCCTCCTTGGGTTTGCGAGCTGGTATCACTACAGAAGTAGATTGCCCAACCTTCCTTCCAAGGAGTGGCTGGTGGCTTTGAACCACCAGCCTTCTGGTTAGCAGTCAAATGCCTTAGGCACTACACTACCAGAGCTCCTCAAGGAATTGAATTTTGCAAACAATCTGAATAAACTAGGAAAGAGATTCCTCCCTAAAGCTTCTACTAAAAGAATGGAATCCTTTAGGGGGCCAGTGCCTAAAGAGGGATAAACAAATGGTCCAGGAAAAAGGAGAATACTCTCAATGAGATGGATTATCAATACAGTGGCTGCAACAATAGGCTCAAGCATAGCAATGGTTGTAGGGATGGCTCAGGACTAGAAGTGGGTCATTCTGTTGTTTACAGGTTCTCCATGAGTCATAGCCAACTGGATGAAACCTAAAATCCACAACAACAAAGGATTGCAGCTCCAATAATAACTTGATTTTAGTCCAATGAGCCCTGTGTCAGACTTCTACCTACAGGACTGGAAGATACTATAGTTGTTTGTTTGTTTGTTTCAAGCCAATAAATTTGTTGTAATTTGTTATGGCATCAATAGAAAATTAATTCAATTACTACCACCATTATCTTTATTAACTTTTCAGTTTTATCACCTATGATTTGAATAAACAACTGCTGACAGTAAAACCTCATCCCTAACAACTGTATTTCAAGGGACACCATTGATTTTCAACTATTTGCTGTAAGAACCTGTGTTTTCCAATAAGCTGCAATCTGTAAAAGAAAAGCAAGTTATTTATCATTACTCATGTTGGTTTTATGCTGTTCCTTTATGCTGTGTGGAGAGCAATGTGTCATTACTAAGAGTCTCTGGATAGAGGCAATATCTTCTTGTTTTTGAATGTGATTTCTACCAATTTTGTAGTTTCATTACTTTCTCTTTGTATGTGGAGAAATTTAAAACACAATACTTCTTTTTTTCCTATACCAGACAGATAACACACAATGAAAGCATCTCTAGAAAATAAAGTTGGACTGTTATTTATATGTGGCAGGTTGGTGTTCTGTTAACGTGTACTACAACAAGTGTTGTTAGACCACATTAAAAAGAATGGAAGGTGGTTTCCATGCAGCTCACACAACTTCATTTATGTTCATATCAAATTTTTTCCACAAAATCTTTTTGAACTGACTGGTTTGGACACCCATCAAAATGCTATTTTCAATTTTATGTGAAAATCAAAAGGTTGAAGGAATGGAAAAGCTGTTTACATTTCAAAACATAATGTATTAAACTGTAGAGGCAGGCAATAACCACATACTATCAAAACATTTTATTATTGTCAGAGAATTTTGAAATTGGAGTAATCTCCAGATTATTGACCAAAAGTTATACCAGTTGCTAGGAGTCAATTTCAACATCATATATATTTACTGGATATTCATTTTGTGTGAAGGACAATTGCACCAAAATTACTAAGGTACAGCAGCTGGCACTTACAAACTATTTTCTGAAGTACACTAGAGTGAATATGAAAATAAGTGTACATATATGTGTGTGTGTGTGTATACATATATGGGAGCTCTGGTGGTGTAGTTCCTAAGGCACTTGACTGATAACCAGAAGGCTGGCGGTTCAAAACCACCAGACACTCCTCGGAAGGAAGATTGGGCAACCTACTTCCATAGTGATACTGCCTTAGAAACCCAAGGAGGGGTCGCTAAGTGTTTGGTCTGACAGCAAACAACAACAATATATATATATACATACATACATATATACACACACACACATATATATATACACACATATATACATATATATACATACAAATATATATACACATACAAATATATATATATAAAAAACCTTATGCCACTATTTGATTGTTTTTCTGTATATGGTTTTAATTTTCCTCTCACCAGAAAACCTAAATAAACCTATTTACAGTTTTTGGATCAATGAATTATCCATTTTCTTATCCTATATTTCCAGCAATAAAAAATGATGAAAAAGATGGTTGAATAAAATCAGGAAATGTTGAAGTTATATATTTAATATTTTCAGGCAAAATTATTTCTAAGTTGAATACTGTCTATGCAAGTTCCAAAATGCTTCAAATTATTTTAAAACGTTGAAAAAAACCTATGATGTTACAGAAAGTTATCCTAGAGAGCTATTGAGGATAGAATATAAAAACCAATATGTGCCTTTTGTTTGGCGAGGCCAACAAATCTAGTAGTGCCTAAGGCATTTGACTGCTAACCAGAAGATTGGTGGTTCAAACCCACCCGCCAGTCCTCAGAAGGATGACTAGGCAATCTACTTTCATAGAGACACCACTTCAAAAACCCAAGGAGGGGTGACTGACTATGAGTTGTAATCAATTGGACAAAAGTGCGTTTTTATTTTTTTATTTGATTATTATTATTTTTTAATTTACTGCAGCTACCTAAACAATCTACATATTCCTTCTCAGCTTTTAACACACAAATGTTTTAATTCGCAAGCATTTATTTATAAATTTGTTACATGATATCTGGTTCACAGTAAACATGTGTACAATATCCACATTTTTGGTGAACAATTTGTCACCAGTTGTAACCCTCATTCCAATCATTTGATGGTTTGATGGGTGCTTGTATGTTATTTGCCTTCAAATCGTTTTGTTTTGTACTTTTTCTTTCTTCGTTGTTTGATTTTTGAAGAAACAGCTATAATTATTGCTCTTTTTCCAAATAGGGTAAGAGTCTCAGTTAAATGTTCTTTTCTGACACTCTCCCATAATCTTCTGTGTTGATCAAAATTAAACACATGAGCTTCTTAGCAGGCAAGTTATTCACTACTTATACATAAGGCTTATTTATTGGAGAAAAATTCATAAATTTCCTCAATTAAGGGGTAAACACCATGGTATTATTAGATTGGGATAAAGAAGAGACTATATCTGAAAAAAGGAAAATTTTCATTTACAAATGTTAACCATATTTATGAGACTTTTGTTGTTGTTATGTGCGGTAGAGTCAGACCTGACTCATAGTGACCCCTCCTTGAGTTTTCTAGGCATTATCACTATGGAAGTAGATTGCCCAACCTTCCTGCCAAGGAGTGGTTAGTGGGTTTGAACCGCCAGCCTTCTGGTTAGCAGTCAAGTGCCTTAGGCACTACGCTACCAGAGCTCCCATTTATGAGACTGTTGTTGTTGTTGTTGTTATGTGCTGTGGAGTCGGCCCCGACTCATAGTGACCTCTCCTTGGGTTTCCAAGGCAGTATCACTTCGGAAGTAGGATTGCCCAACCTTCCTTCTTTATGAGACTAGAGGAAACATATTCATTAAAAACATAATTTCCCTACAAAGTGAAATGTCTTAGTTTCCTTTAGTCCACAACAAATTAGTGAAATGTGAAAATATTCCTAGACCAAAAGTGCTATAAAAATGAAGTTTGCATGATCAAATTTCAGTAGTTGATGTCTCAGCATCCCTCTTTTCCAAATCCATCCCATTAAAATTTTGTATATATACAACCCATCTTCCACAACATATAAACATTGCTTGCTAAACATAGCCACATACATATCTAAAGGTCAATGCTATTTGTTTTCTTTCAATTTAAGCATTTCTAATAGAAAGTTGAGCATTTTTTATTGTTTCATTGGAAAATTATGCACATAAGACAAGCATTTTTATCATGAACTTTATTTCTCAGCATCATTAAATATTTCATTAATGTTTTCCAAATTATGTATCTCCCTTTCATTTCATCAAGATTTTAATTTCATTTTAGTTTTGCTTTTTCTTATAGTAAAAGTCATGATTCTATGTTCATAAGCTGAGCTCATAACAATTTAGCATCTACAAGCAACTATAAATTTTTAGAATTTTGAAGGCTGTTTCTCATTTATTTACTCTCTTATATTATCATACAGGGTTGAGTATGGAATACAACTGAAACCAAATATCATTTATAACCACATTTACAAAACTATTTTTCAATGATACTAAATATTCAAAAGTAACCTGAAAGCTTTATCCCCAAATGCAAAAGGCTTAAATATATTAAGATATAATTTCATGTAGTTGCAATTGTAGAGTCCAAATGCAATTTCTCTATCCTATTATTATCCATAAGGGTTATTTTCATTAAAAATTCAACAAAAAACTATAAAGTTGATACATTATTATGATTTTAATGCTCATGTTTTATTTATTGTTTAAATAAATACCAGCTGCATCATACACCTGCTACATTTTTATGTCTTACACATACTAGTTCTGTTCCTCAATATAATAGTTGAACATTTCCAACATTTCTTGTATATTTTCACTTCATCTGTTATATAAATAAAGTTCCCAAAGTGTTCTAAATAACAAATAAAAGAAAGAGAGACATGTAGAAGAGTAAGTGAGAAATAAGTGAAAAATAAGAGAGGGAGAACAGTAACAAAGAAAGAGAAGGAAGAAGGGAAGGAAATAAAGAGGAAGGGAGCACTGACTATCTAGTTGAGCATAGGACACCTCAGCTCTATATCAAAGAACTACACTTGGCAACAATACAGACTGTATTTTGGATGTGATTTTAGTGTAAACTCTAAGATATTGAAAGGATCAATCTGGAATAGGATTGATCATGGAAAAAGTGATGGGTTATGAACTATAATTTCAACTACCATACCCAACTCAAACTGTTATTTTGAAGTTTATGGTAACTGAGTATTTGCAAATGGTATAACATCCTTCCTAAAGCTTTACTGAATAAATGGTAAATATTTATTACCTGTACTGCTATTGCAGCTACATTTGTTGTTACATGGTAAGGAATTTTCAAGAGCATGGGGAAGATATTTGATGGAGAAACAGTATAAGCAAAATGTTGATAAGAATGAGGGTAGATTGCTAAGGGGAGTGATATGAAAATTGACTTGATTAAACTAGATGAACAATTAATGGAGTCAGTGGTGAAAAGTCATAAACTTGATTAGATTAGAAAAGACCAATTGGAATGTATGAACTCTTTTCTAAAAATTATATCTTTGCCTTTGTTCTTCTGTTGGTGTACATTAAAATAAAGTCCAGAAATGTAAAATGATAGAAAAAATAATGTATAACCCTAACATTTTAATCACTCTAAATATTTTGCTGTAATTTCTCTGTAGGACCAAATTGCTCCATGCAATTGTTTTAAAATATACAACATTACAATGTACTTACACATTTGTACCTTGCCTCTTTTTGACTTCACATCTTAATGCAAGTATTCCCCAGGTTGCTGCATGTTGTGCAAAATCATTATTTAATGAACTTACATAATCCTCTTTCTCTATCGCCATATTATCTGCAATAGTCCAGTCACATCTGTCTATTTACATTGTGCTAATGGTTCCAAGCTGTTTTCTGTGTCTGCAACTTTTGTCACTCTGTTCTACCAATTGAATTATTTTCCACCTTATCTTTCCACCTCATTTACTTATCAGCTTTCTATAATAGGTCAAGAACCAGTTCTTCATCAAGAATTATCTCATCACTGATGGCAGAGCTTTGAGCACCAACAAAGGGGTGAATGGTCAATTTTACTGGAATGATTTATTGTTGAACTATGTAGATGAGAAATAGATAAAGTGAGAGAAGAAACCAGATATCAGGTAGAGATAACCAGTGTTATGATGTATATGTAAGTCTGTAGCTCAAAAGATAGATTTGTCATCTTCACAGAGCAGAAATTGAAAGCATGAGGTCAAAGAGACAACAATGGAAGAAAGTAGAATTTGAGAAGAGCACTAAGGATAAAAACTTGCAAAGCATCAACATACAGAAAGCTTATCAGAGGAAGGGAAGCCCCAAAAAAGAGTGAAAAAGAATGGAAGGAAGAGTTAGGCCACTAGAACATAATGAAAGGCACTGAAGGGCTATTTTCAGGGGAGAGTAGTCATAAAAGCCAAACATCACAGGCAGGCCAAGGAAGAGAAACTCTTCAAGATGTTAATTCTATTTCCCTTATTACTTTCATGAAAGGAATGGGAGCAGAAGAAAGATTACAGTTGTTTGAAAAATCAGTGATTGGAAATATGGAAGAATACATAATCTTTAAGACACTTGACTGCTAACCAGAAGGGTGGTGGTTCAAACCCACCAGCCATTCCTCAGAAGGAAGGTTGGGCAATCCTACTTCTGTAGTGATACCGCCTTGGAAACCCAAGGAGGGGTCACTATGAGTCAGGGCCTACTCGACGGCACATAACAACAGCAAAACAAAATATCCTGAACTTGAACTATCTGAGGTGATTGAAAAACCATTGCAAAATAATTGATAAATATGTGGAAGAATTTATAAAGTTTGGAAGTAGCAACATAACAACAACAGATGTTTACTGTGTGCCAGATACTCTTAAGAGCATTCTTTATTATTAAGTCAGCATAACAGCCCTACTATGTCTGCTACCAAATGAGTTTTTATCCCCAATTTATAAAAGAGGAAACCAACAGAAAGGGTTAAGTACTTTGCCCAAGTCACACAGTCAATAGTAGTTGCATTGAAATTCTAATCATAATCAACGTACTTTTATAAAATGTTATTTTGCAAGGCAACTAGAACAGAAGAGGAGAAAATAATGAAAAATTGTAACAATTTTGAAATACAAAATGCAGACAAAAGAGTAGTAAGTGTATGATATTAGAATATTAAAGGAGTTCTATCTGGAAGTCTTCAAGGGAGTGATGACTTCATTGAAAAAAAGCAAATTAACTCCTATTATTCCATATTAGATTTCCTTTGTATGTATTTAATACTTGTATCTTTCTCTCAAATTATTTTTATTTATTTAATCATTCATATTTTATTTACTTTTATAGTTTTAAAGCATTATCCATTGAATGTATTCAGTCTTATGTGATTTCTCATTTCATTTTCATTTTATAAAATTGTTTACATTTATTTCCAATTCTTTTCTAATTGTAATAATCTTATTTATCAGCTTATCCAATTATGATTTAAGTTGTTTGTTTCATCTCTTATATCATTTTCTTGATGTTCTCTAGCTCATTCTCCAAAGTAGAGTACCATTTTGATCTGTATTGTGGGAGTATTTGAGGCATGCTTTCATTGTTTGTAGAGATCTTATTCTACATCATAAAACTAAAACCAAATCCATTGCCATCAATTTGATTCTGACTCATGGTAACCCCACGTGCACAGAATAGAACGTCTGTATAGCTTCCAGGCTGTGATCTTTCAGAAACAGATTGTCAGACCTTTCTTCTGAGGAACATCTGGTGGGTTTGAATTGTAAACTTTTAATTTTGTAATCAAGAACTTAAATAGGGCTGTTATGCTACACCTTATTATCTTTTCCTTCTATGACAATTGACCCATTTGACCTACATGCTTTGGAAGAAGGTGGACTTTAGTATGCACTTTTACCTTCACAGAGCTTTCACGTCTGATTTTGTATAGTGAACAACAATGTAAAGCTTACTATCTGAAATTTCCTTTTCTGAGTCCCTTCTCCACTTTGGTATGAACCTTATTTTTCTTTGTCTCTATTACCTGTGTATTGCTTATTTTTTTTCCCCTTAGAATAAATTTATCCTCAGCGTAGGACTTGTCTGGAAGGAAAAGCTGGGAGTTAGTTTCTAGAGTTCCTTTGGGGACTAGACAGCTCCAATCACTTCAATTCATACTGCATATGCTTGTACACCCAACAATGAGGAGGTCAGAACCATTTAGTCTTAGGTGTCATTCTCATATTGGCTTGTTCACTTTCTAGAGAGCATCTGTTCATTACACTTTGGAGTTCTCCTATTCTCAGGATCATTACTTTCAGCCCAGTTTATTTTGTATTCCCCAGGACAATTATTAGTATCAAGCAGGTTATGAGTTCTTGTTGGTTTATCTCTTACTAGATTTGTGTTTCATTTGTGGGGACAGTAAGTTACCTACTTTTGTGTAAATTTTACCTGCAAGGGTTTGGCTGTTTTTATCTAGTTATCTGTGTGGTTTTCATGTGAAGATTCAGAAATTGGAAAACTATACTTCTGCCCCCCACTATTTCCAAATACTGGGTTCAATTTTTAATATTTTATTTTATTTTTTTTAATATCAACTATCAGTGAATTAGGGAGTTGGATGAACACATTTTCAATTATGAGAATTGTTTTCACCCCATAATAGAAACCCCTAGAAAATGTACTTTCCAAAAAAGTAAAAAGGAAGAAAGACATTCACTCTGCTTTTCAAGGCTTCTAAAAGAATAGCAAAGAAAATCACATAGTCACTTCTCTGTCAAATCTGGTGGATAATTAGTTCATATGGAAACTGAAGGATGTAGGTTTATAACAAAACAAAAACAAATACACAAGCAAACACAAACCAAACAAAATATCCTGAACTTGAACTATCTGAGGTGATTGAAAAACCATTGCAAAATAATTGATACATATGTGGAAGAATTTATAAGTTTTGGAAGTAGCAACATAACAGCAGCCCCCAAAAAATTAGTGAACAGAATGAAATAAGCAGGAGAACCTTGAGGAGGTTTGTATACATCAACTCCATTTTTCTTCAGAAAGGTGAAGACAAGACAATCTTTTACAAAAGGGAGACTGCCCATGGCTAAGAATCTTGAGAAGGATAAAATATTGCTGTAGAAAACAAGAAAAACAGAGAAAGACAAGTCTGATTCATTCGAAGGATTGCAGTATTACTGAGCTTCAGTATAGATCAGAGACCATAATTCATAATAGTATTAAGCTGTACAATTTCATGATTTTTCCCCTAAGTCTTCCCTGTGCAGTGCAAGAAGAAGATAGAGAAATCAGAGGGTTGGATTGATCCAAAAGTGGGAATTCAAACTGCTAGCTCAATAGAAAAACAGGGAGAAAGGGTTTCCATGAAGACAAAGGAGTGGTTCAAATAAAGTATTTTGATAAGCTGGAAAGAAGAAAATCTAAACCAATGAGAGAATTGACAGAAAACATTAAAAATGAGAGGTTAAAGAAATCCACATCTGGATAAAGTTTCACTGATAAGTAGTGTAAAATGAAGGTGGGAGAGTATGATTGATTTTTTTTTTTTTTTGTTTCTGCCCTTGGAGATTACTGAATAGTACAAGGATTAAGAAGGTTTAACTTTCTAGGGCTTAACTTTCTTAAGTCCTCTAGGGCTTACATAAAAATGTAGTTATTGGCATGGACCTTGAATTCTTCCAATTATGATAAAAAACAAACTGGTGTTCTAGTTAGTAAAATTAACATGCTACAGTAGAGTAGAAATCTAGCAAGAGTTTGTATTTATGGAGAGTATTTCTGAGTACAGTATATCTCCTTTCCTTACTTTTTCTTAATAGAGGAAAAGATGTCTCTAGACTGGTTCCATGTCCTGAATCCATGGTAGAAAATCTGATTCTAGGACATTTACTCCCTGTACTTACTGATATTTTTATTCTCCCTTGAGCTTCCAGTTATTCACTTCCATATGCTTTGTGCTGTGGAACAGAAGCTGGTGAACAACTACTGCATAACAACATACTGATAGCACAGATGGAGGTAGAGTTGACTCAGGACCTGGATTCTGACTTTTATGAAAGCTAAGTCCTGAAAAAGTGACTATGTTTTTGTTCACTTGGTTTATACCAGTTGATTAAGATAATTATTCATAAAATCCCATTTCAGCTTCAAAAGTTGTAATGGTTTGCATAAATTATATAATCATATGGATTCTGCCTGGAACTATTGGCCCAAGACGGTGGACTTCTGTGAGTGATGATACTGAGAATATTAGAATTCACAACTTGAGCCAGAAACACAAGAATATCATAGGATTGTGTTTTGTGGTTGATACAGTACTGAAAGATAAAGGCAAGACTTGTACAAAACCACTATACTGATGCTTTTTGGGGGATTGAGTGTCTCATTAGTGGATTTTGTTGGACCACCACACATTCACACTAAATCTATAAATAAGATTAGTAGTGATATTTGAAAGGGAAGAATCACATGCTTATTAAGATCCTCAGGTGATTCCAACAAGGATCTATAGTGGATGGATTTGTCAAATGACATAATATCAGATGAGAACCAAGTTTGATGAAAAGTGAGCAGCCTTTTCTTCAAAATGCTATAAGAGTTCTTGTGCCCTCAAGGAAGAGTCAGTTTTCCATTAAGACAGTGATTGATGTTATACTTTTCCTTTTTTAATGAAAGATGTGTTGTTATTGCTGTTGTTATGTGCAGTTGAGTTGGAGTTGGATCTGACTCATAGCAATCCCTCTTGGGTTTCCCAGATAGTATCACTATGGAAATAGATTTCCCAATCTTCCTTCAGAGGACTGGCTGGTGAGTTGGAACTGCCAGCTTTCTAGTTAGCAATCAAGTGCCTTATGCAGTACACTTTGAGTTTCAACAACACACAAAAAATGAAGAGAGGCAGGATTGGGTCGAGGAGGTACAAAAAGAGAAGTGTGGGTATGTTGGAAGAAAAGTACGTTTGGATTGACTGTTGCCCAAGCTAGACAAGTTGAGCACTCAGGTGTTATCAATTGTCTGTTGACGTTGTTAGATAAGGTTAACCTTTCTTCCTTTCTTCTTTTATTATTTATTCATTTATTTATCTATCAATCAAATGGAATGTGGACAAGAAATCACAGTATCTTCCAAGTGTACTTGCTAGCTTGTCTATGATGAATTTCTCATGGATTCTTATTGACTTCAAGTGGTTTTCATATAGAAACTAAAGCAGCTTGTAAAAGTCTTGAGGGGAATTGATTATATAGCCAATATCTCCTGAGCCTCAACCCTAGTACAATGAGCTGAAAATTGGTATTCCCCTCGCCCTCCCAAAAAAAAGAGAAAGAAAGAAATCACTTAATCTGGGAAATGCAGGCATTTATATTTTTTTCCTATTATATGAATACTAGAGTCTTTACCTCAGAAGGAAGATAGGGAAATCTACTTCCATAGTGATACTGTCTCAGAAACCCAAGGAGGGGTCACTGTGAGTCGGATCCGACTCAATGGCACATAACAGCAACAACAACAACAACAACAGAGTCTTTAATGCCCTAAAATACATACTGAATCTTCAAAAAAGGTAATAGACAAAGACACATTATTTAACAATCTATATGAGTATATGAAACTTCCGACTCAACCCAAGCAACTTGAAAGAACATAGTATTGAAAATGTAAAATTATTTTGGCTATTTCCATATAATTTTTAAATTACTTTGTATAATTTCACCCAAATTCTTGCTGCTATTTTGGTCAAGCTGGCATTGAATTCTTAGACAAATACTGGAAGAATTTATAGTATAATGCTATTGAGTCTTCTGATGCACTGATAACATATATTTTATTATTTATTGTGATTTGGGTGAAGATTTACAGAGCAAATTCACTTTCCATACAGCAGTTCACATATACTTTGTCTCATGTCATTGACCACAGTTTACCACAAT
>NW_006922031.1:1869454-1871931 GCF_000298275.1 Orycteropus afer afer | reverse complement strand
TTTTCTTTGTTGAAGAGGGTCTGTGCAATCCTTCTGCCTAGTCCACCATCTTGCCCTGCCTCAAGATTTTAAGATCACAGTTGCTACTTATCAAATTAGGATGTAGAAATGTAGAACACTGTCTTTGTGGACTGTGTTATTCCAGTTGACTTTGATGTTCCTGAGACTATGGTCCTGAACCCCTAGGGCAGAGGCTCATTCTCTTAAGGTGCTAGTTAGGTTAAAAAGTTTTCATAACTTTGCCTTGGTGTGCTGTGCTATATTAATGGATATATTTGCAGATGTAGAAATATCCCCTGTCAAACATATACATATATATATATATATATATATATTTGTGGGTGTAGTCTTATCCCTGTTCAGCTGGTATGTCTATATACATATCTACTAATAGATTACTGTTATTGTTATCACAGGATTGTGTTTGTAAAAGCAACTTTGTGGTCTTTAACTCTTGTGTTCCTCCAAGTGTCTTACTTTGCCTTGATAATATTTTTGTGCTGATCCCCTTATTGTAATGTCTTTCCCTTCACCACAGTTAATAGGTATCTACCCTCTAGTTAGTGATTTACTCTACCTTCCCCTCACACCCTTGGTAACCTTCAAATAATATTTCTTCTGTGTATAAACCTTTTATAGACTGTTTACAATTAGTGGCCTCGTATGATAATTGTCTTTTTGTGACTGACTGATTTAAATCAGCATAATGTGTTTTAAGATCATCCATGTTATGAGGTGTTTCAAAGATTCATTGCTATTCTCTAACATTGTGTAATGTTCCATATGTGTATGTTTGTTCATCTTTAATAGGCACTTAAGTTTTGTCCATCTTTATGGTATTGTAAATAATGGTGTGATGAAGATGAGTGTGTATATATATCTGTTCATGTTCCAGCTCTTATTTCTCCAGGATATGTACCTAGTAGTGAGATTGCTGTATCATATAATATTACTATTTCTAATTTTTAAACAAAGCACCATATAGTTTTCCCCAGTAGTTGAACCATTTTACAGTCCTACCAGAAGTGTGACAAGGTTGCAGTCTCTCCACACACTCAACATCTGCTGTTTTCTGTTTTTATGAACTTTGATATTAATACTGGGGTGAGATTGTGTCTCATTTTTGTTTTGATTTGCATCTCTCTAAGAGCTTGGGAGCTCTGGTAGCATAGTGCCTAAGGCATTTGATTGTTAATCAGAAGGCTGGTGGTTCAAACCCGCCAGTCACTCCTGGGAAGGAAGGTTAGGCACAATCTGCTTCTGTAGTGATACTACCTTGGTTACCCAAGGAGGGGTTGCTATGAATCATATCTGATTTGATGGCATTCAGTTTGCTTTTTTTTGAGGCACTCTGGTGTCATAGAGCCTAACCTGACTACTAACCAGAAGGCTGGTGGTTCAAACCCACCAGCCACTCCATGGAAGGAAGACTGGGCAATTTATTTCCATAAAGACTTATCCCTCAGAAGCCCAAAGGAGGTCACTATGAGTTGGAATAGACTGGATGGCAGTGAGCTTGGTTTGTTGGTTTTAAGGGCTAAAAAATTTTGCTGAAAAAAAAATAAATTACTGAAAAAAAATAATTCAAAAACAATTGCAGCAGTATATTGGTAGGGAACTTCCAGAAACACAAGCTGGATTCAGAAGAGGACAAGGAATGAAGGTCATCATTGTTGATGTCAGATGGCTCTTGGCTGGAAGCACAGCCAAAAAGCACAGAAAGATGTTTACTTGTGTTTTTCTGACTGTGCAAAAGCATTAAATTGTGTGAATCATAAAAAAAAAAATTAAGGATAACATTGAGAACAATGGAAATTCCAGAACATTGAATTGTGCTTGTGAGGAACCTGTGCATAGACCAGGAGACTGTCATTCGAACAGAACAAGGGGATACTGGATACTGGGTGGTTTATAATCAGGAAGGGTATATCCATTCAACCACCATATGTATTCAATCTGTATGCTGAGCAAATAATCCAAGAAGCTGAACTATGTGAAAGAGAATGGAGCATCAGGATTGGAGGAAGACTCAGTAACAACCTGTGTTATGCAGATGACACAACTTTGCATGCTGAAATGAAGATGACTTAAAGCACTTACTAACACATTAAAGCATACAGTCTGCAGTAAGGATTACACATCAACATAAATAAAACAAAAATCCTCACACCTGGACCAATAAGCAGCATCACAATAAATGGAGAAAAGATTGAAATTGTCAAAAATTCATATTATTTGGATCTACAATCAACACTAATGGAAGTGGCAGTCAAGAAATAAGACATCATATTGCATTGGGCAAATCTCCTGCAAAAAACCTCTTTAAATTGCTGAGAGCAAATATGTCTCTTTGAAGACTAAGTTGTGGCTAACCCAAGCCAGGGAGCTCTGGTAGCATAGTGGCTAAGACACTTGCCTGCTAACCAGACGGCTGGCGGTTCAACCCACCAGCCACTCCTTGGAAGGAAGGTTGGGCA
>NW_006922031.1:1867509-1868672 GCF_000298275.1 Orycteropus afer afer | reverse complement strand
TTTTGATGTTCATTAAAGTGTAATTTTTAGGAGTTGAGTTTGTTTTCTGCTGTTTTGTGTTTTTAGTTATGTTTGATAGTGTTTTCATACCACGTATTAGGGCCTAAGTTAGCCCCTATTCTCTTCTTTGATGATCTTTTTAGTTTTAAGTTTTACATTTAGGCCTTTGATCCATCTTGAGATTTTTTTGTTTTGGTTTTTTTGAGTATGGTAAGAGATATGGATCCTGTTTTTCAATTTCCTACAAATGGATATCCAATTTTCCCAGTGCCCTTTGTTAAAGAGACTATATCTTCCCCCATTTAATGGATTTCAGTTTTTTATCAAAGATCATCTGTCCAGAGGTAGATGGAATTACTTCTGGGTTATAATTCTGTTCCATTGTTCTATGTGTCTTGTACCAATACAAGACTACTTTGACTAAGGTGGCTGTATAGTAACTGTATATTGGGTAGTATGAGGCCTCTTACTTTGTTCTTCTACTTTAGTATTACTTTGCTTATTTGGGGTCTCTTTCCTTTATATAAAACGAGTGATTAATTTTTCTGTCTCTCTAAAGAATGGTGATGGAATTTGGATTGAGATTGCTTTATATCTGTAGATGACTGCATAGTATTGACATTTTCACAATGTTCAGTCTTCTTATCCAAAAGCATCATATATTTTTTTTCCATTTTTGTTGGTCTCTTTTGGTTTGTTGTAGTAGTGTTTCATAGTGTTCTTTGTATAGGTCTTTGGTATCTCTTGTTAGAGCTATTCTGAAGTACTTCATCTTTTGGGTCACATTTTAAATAGTATTACTTTCTTGATTTCCTTTTCAGAGTTCTTTTCAGCGCAGAAGAATCTGATTGATTTTATATGTTGATCCTGTACCCTGTCACTTAGCTGAAGCCTTCTATTAGTTCCAGAACCTGTGAGTCTCTGGGATTTTCATTATATAGGGTCATATCAAATATAAATATAGTTTCACTTCTTTTCTAATTTGGATGCTTTCTCTATCCCTTTTTTGCCTTATTCCTCTGAGTAGGACTTCTAATGAAATATTGAACATGAGTGATGATAAAGGGCATCTTTCCCTGGTTCCCATCCAAAGAGGAATGTTTTCACTCTTTCTCCACTGAGAATAATGTTGGCTGTTAATTTTGTGCATATGCCCTTTATTA
>NW_006922031.1:1863871-1866556 GCF_000298275.1 Orycteropus afer afer | reverse complement strand
TGGAAGGAAGATGGGGCAATCTACTTCTGTAGTGATACTGCCTCGGAAACCCAAGGAGGGGTCGCTATGAGTCGGGTCCGACTCGACGGCAAACAACAACAACAATCTTTATTATATCCTTTCTTCTGGTGATTGTAGGCCTTTTTTTCCCATTCATTTTCTACTTGTCAGAGATGTTAGTTTAAATTGTTGTTTTGATCCTTTCTTCTTTTTTACTGTGTCCCAAATATTTTCTTATGATATGCTGTCATTCTTTTTTGATTCAAGGAAATGTTTTTATTTCTTTTATTATTCAGTAGTTTTTAAGTAGAGTATTATTCATCCATGATTTTTTTTTCCCCCTAGATCTTTCTCTTGTTGATTTCTAACTTTATGGCATTATGATCTGAGGAGATGCTTTGTAGTATTTCAATGTTTTTAAATTTATTGATGCTTGCTTTGTGAACTAATATGATCTATTCTGGAGAATGTTTTGTATACAATAGTGTTCTGTATACATCCATTAGATCTAGTTGTTTGATTGTGTTGTTTAGATCTTCTGTATCTTTGTTAAATTTCTTGCTAGTTGTTCTGTCCTTCCTCAAAAGTATTTTTAAAATTTCTTGCTATTCTTGTAGTCTATTTCTCTTTTATTAAAGTTTCATTTACATATTTTGGAGCTCCTTAATTGGTAGTGTAGATAATTTCTATGTGTTTTTTTTCTTCTTGTTAGATTAACCCTTTAATTATTATATAATATCCTTTCTTCTCTCTTTTGCTAGTTTTTGCTTTAAAGTTTATTTTAACAGAAGTTAGCGTTGCCACTTCTGCTCTTTTCTTGGTTGTCATTTACTTCATATGTATTTTTTTTCATGCTTTGATCTTTAGATTATTTTTGTCTTTGTGTCTAAAGTGTGTCTCTCATAGACAACATATTGATATGACATGTTTCCCTATCCATTCTGATATTTTCTGTCTCTTGACTGGTGCATTTAATCCACTTACGTTCATTACAGTTATCGATAGGTATGATTTTACCTCTATTTTAGTGCTTTTTTGTGTGTGATGTTGATAGCTTCTTTGTCCCATATATTTTTCTGTGCTGAGTTAATTTTGTTTATGGATGTCCTTATTTCCTTCATTGCTGTTGTCACAGGATTTACTAAGTTTTTAAGATTTTCTTGTTTTATTTTGGTGAGATATTTTATTAATTTTCTTTGAGATTACCTTGTAATTTATTATTATCTTCCCAAGTTTAAAACTGTCTCTCTATCTTGATATTATCTTGACTTCTTTTTCATTTGGATATTCTGTCTCTACAACTTTGTTCCCTCTGCTTGCTTGGTAGTTGTCACCATTTACAAATTGACACCACTAATTCCCTATTTTCAGCCTTGTAGATTTATTTTATTTCTGACACTTCTAAATCTGGATTGATTTCTAGGTGAAGTTGTTGTATACTTCATGTCAGGTTGTTGTCTGTTGTTGGTTCTCTGTCCAAAGGACTCCCTTTAACATCTCTTGTAAGGTTGGTCTGGTTTTACAAATTCTTTTAATTTCTGTTTACTTGGAAATGTCCAAATTTTGTCATTATAGTTGAGGCAAAATTTTACTGGACATATAATTCTTGGTTGTTAATTTTTTGTTTGTTTGTTTGTTTTTTCCTTTCAGGGCTTTATATGTTTCATCCTGTTGCCTTCTCCTGAGAATGTTCTCTGCTGAAATATCAAAACTTTTTCTTATTAGTTCTTCTTTGTAGATAACTTTTCATTTTTCTCTAGTTGCTTTCATGATTCTTGCTCTGTCTTTTGTGATATGTGCAGTTGAATCAGATACATTTTTATCTCAGTAATAAGATAGTTGCACTTATACCCTGCAAATAATGGGGAATTGTTACCAAATGTGTATTATTTTCTCTTATTCAAAGGGAAAATTTTAAATTCAACTTTGTTCTCTATTATTCTATAACAACTGTACAAGTGTTAGAGCTACTTCTACAGAACTCTGAAATTCTGTGATTTCTGATTACATATGAGTTATTCTGGTTAATGGTGTCCCACATAATTCTTAAGCATTCTTCACTTTTTTGTTCTGATTATTCCTCTAACCAATTAGTACTAAAAGATTTATCTTCAATTTTGCTAATTCTGTCTTTCATTGAATTAATTCTACTTCTTTGTCATTCCAATGCATTGCCTATCTGAAATTTTAGTATTAAACTCCTGGATTTCTATTTGCTGCTTTGAGGTTTGCATTGAAAGAATGATCACAATACTGTGGGTGCTGATCACCATTGTGGGTTTCACTGCAGTCCTGAGCAGGTGGAGTTTGCTCTTGTCTTGTCTTGATAAGAATGGTGCTTTCAACAATTCAAAATGGCTGCACTGTGCTGATTGTCAGTTCACTACTCTATATGTCTTCTTGTTCACTGTTTTCATTCAATCTCTTCCTTCAGTCATTATTTGATATTCGTTTTTATCCTTTCATCTGAAGCTCTGGGTTATAGGATTGTAATCTGGATCTCTTTCATATGGTTTCTCAACTCTTTGTTGTAGAGAGTATGGATTGTATATCTCCCTAGCTTATCATCTTGGATCATCCTCCCTCATTGAAATTAATATAATTTTATTTTTAAAAGTATAATTTCACATTATTTTTTTGTCTGGTTATATTAGAGAAATTCATAATTATGCCTTATTGGTTATC
>NW_006922031.1:1860349-1863760 GCF_000298275.1 Orycteropus afer afer | reverse complement strand
TATTATTATTGGTTATGCAAATATTTTTGTTCATAATTTTTTAAACTACTTTGACATGAATGTTTTATATATTTGAATTATTAGCATTCATATTTTACCATTGTTAGTCAAATTTCTTATCATATGACCATTAGTTAAACAAATAGAAATAACAATACAGAACTAACTTTACCAGATGTCTTTACAAAATATGTTGATAGTCAATTTTACATGAAATTTATATACTTCACAATTACTTTGGTAATTGAAGTATTTTTTTTAATTGAAATATAGTACAGAACATTTCAGGATTTTATGGAACCAGTTCTAACTCTCATGCAGTTGCTATAGAATAGCTATAGACAGTTTTGATTTTAGTTTTTCCCTTTGAATAAGAGAAAATGATACCTATTTTGTAATAGTTTCTCATTATTGTTCAGAATATAGATGCAACTATCTTATTACTGAGATAAAAGTGGTATTTGGTTCAAATACACACATCATGAAAGCTTTTTTTACAAACACTTATTGACTAAATATTAAATACTCTGTTAGGAAAGACAAGCAAAGAATTGCTTCCAAGTATCATAAACACGTCAGTACAAGGTCATAAAAGAAAATGATGAGAAGAAAAAGAAGAAAGAGGTGGTAAAAGGTAAATAGTAATACCACCAGCAATAGATCTTTTAACAAAGATAGAAATACAAATGTTACTAGTTGGTTATTTTTGGAAGAATGACAATCATACAGAATTTTCACAATGTGAGATAATGCTTTGTTGTTGTTAGGTGCCATCAAGTCATCTCTGACCCATAATGACCCTATGCACAGCAGAACAAAACACTTCCCAGTCCTGTGCCAGCCTCACAATACTTGCTATACTTGAACTCATCATTGCAGCCACTATGTCAGTCCATCTTGTTGAGGGCCTTACCCTTTTTTGTTGACACTCCATTTTACCAAGCACAATATCCTTCTCCAAGGAATGGTTCCTTCTGACAACTTGACCAAAGTAGGTGAGACAAAGTCTGACCATTTTCATTTTCAAGGAGCATTCTAGCTACACTTCTTCCAGAACAGATTTTTTTAGTCCTTTTAGCAGTCTATGATATTCTTAACATTTTTATCCAACACCAAAAGTCAAAAGCATCAACTCTTCTTCAGTCTTCCTTATTCATTGGCTTGCTCTCATATGCATAAGGGGTGATTGAAAATACCATGGCTCCGGGATTGGAAAATGGTGTCATACTTGTAGCCCACACATTTGTTCCCTCTACCATTTTAATTCATGAAAAATGAAGTGCAGCAGTTTGAAGCAGGGATTCTGAGGCTATGAACAGGTCATTAAGTTAGAGAGGGCCAGATTTAGTGGCTATTGAGAAACAAAAAGCAGAATGACCATCTGGGAAAAATAAACAAACCTGCCTGGCCAGCAGGGGAGATGGAAAGGTGGAGAAATGGAAAACTCTTTAACAGTACAAGAGAAAGCTGCAGAGGAAAAAAAGAAAAAAGGAACACCATTGAACCAATGGTGGCTTTGGGGACTCAGACTACCCACAACAGCAGCTTCTGATGGTAACCTTGAGAACTGGGATGAGTAAGTGAATAACATTTCTGAGAAACAGAACAGAAACCCCTGTAGTTCAGGTTACTGCTGAGTTGAGTGGAAAGGTGGAGAAGGGGAAAGTCATCAATGATGGATGGGCCCTGGGATGAGCTACAGCACAAGGCTGTGAATCAGCCCTTCCACAACTGCATTTTAGCACAGAGTGGACTGGGGTATGGGGTTTTTGTGACACAAATGGAAGGTAGTGACCCCCTAACCATTGGGGCCTTTGCCACTTTGAACCATGGATCTCTGAGTGACAACAAAACATCATCATTGGTAATCATTCCAAGCAGACTCAAAACAAAACTCTGGAACCACCATTAATTTGTAAACGCAGAAAGCAGAGACTCAATACAGGCACCACTTTTTCTTTTCTTTCTCTTTTTCCCCCTTCCCCCACCTCACCCAATATAAGAACCACATTAAGCCACCACAACACATGCTCATCCCAGCCCTAAATCCCCTTCACAATGAACAGAGATCTGCATCCACATTCCCTACAGTGATTCCATCAAAACAAAGAAAACTGCAGAGCAACCAAGCACACCTGAATTAATAGCCAAAAATAAATCAAAAAATAAAATACATCAATTTCACTCTTGCAAATATATTTAAACATAAAATGAAGGCAAAACTTATTAATATGTAACTAACAGTTAAAGACAACAGCATCAAAATGTCTAGGAAACAACAAGCAACTGCAAATCAAATAAACAAACAAACAAACAAAAAGGACAAGATAATAGAAATAAAACCCCAGACTAAAGGAAATTGAAAACAAAATCAAGGAGAACACACACAGTACCATGGAAGAATTCTGGAAAACCATTCAATGACAAAATAACAAGATTAATACACATCCAGAACTCATACAGAAACAGCAGTTAGAAATCCAGAAGATGAACACTAAAATCACTGAGTTACACAACACAGTAGAAGCACAAAAGAATAGACTAGAACTAACTGAAGAACACATTTCCCAACTAGAAGATAAATCTTTTGACACCAGCCTGCATGAAGAAAAATCAGAAGAAAGATTTAAGAGAAATGAAGAGAACTCAAGAGCTATATGGGATGACATGAAAAGAAATGACATATGCCTCATTGGAATACCTGAACAAGAGAAGAAAATAATAATAATAATAATAACACTGAGAAAACTGTGGAAGACTTGCTAACAGAAAATGTCTCCCATATCATGAAGAATATGATATCATGTCCAAGCTCAATGAGCTCCATACAGGATAGATCCCAAGAAGAAGTCACCAAGATATATCATAATCAAACTCACCAAAATCAAAGACAAAGAAACCATGCAGGTAAGAAGGCAATGGGTGGCATATAAAAAACACTGAAGGAAAAGAATTTCCAATGAAGAATTCATATTCAGACAAATTATCCATCAAATATGAGGATGAAATCAAGACATTCTCATACAGACAGAAATTAAGGGATTTTGGGAAAACCAGACCAAACTTTTAAGAAATGCTTAAGCAAGTCCTTCCAATAGAGAATCCACAATAGAGAACAACAAATTAAAATCAGGACACTTGACATCAACACTAAAACCAAATCAGAAATAGATGCTCAAAAATAAGTTGATAAAGCATTGTACAGAAAGAAACAAGGGAGTCAATCTGCACACAACACTGGCAACAAAGCAAATAGAGGGAATAAATGTCCTAAGTATAAAACTTACAAATAGAGAGGAAGATAAGACAATGCCCTTACAGAACAGATTGATCCAAAATTATAGAGACAAGAATTCACTCCAAGGTAAACACAGAGAAAATTAACTACTCCCCCCCAAGCAAACCCAAAAA
>NW_006922031.1:1857487-1859032 GCF_000298275.1 Orycteropus afer afer | reverse complement strand
AAATAAATGAAACAGAAAACAAAACAAACAGACCGAAAAAAAAAAAAAATAGAGAAAATCAACAAAACAAGAATCTGGTTCTTTGAAAAGATGAATGGAATTGACAAACCACTGGTAAAGCTAACAAAAGACAAGATGTAAATAATAAGAATAATAAACAAAAAGGGCAACATCACAATGGAACCAAATGAAATTTAAAAAAAGATAATAACAGAATATTATGAAACTGTACTCTGACAGATTCAAGAACCTAGAAGAGATAGACAAGTTTCTAGAAACACAAGACCTACCTGAACTATCACAGTCACAGACAAGACTAATTGAACAGACCAATAACAATGGAAGAAATCGAACAGCTCATAAGAAAACTTAGCACAAGAAAAAGTCCTGGCCCTGATAGCTTCACTGAAGACTTTTACCAAACATTCAAGGAAGAGTTGACACCTATACTACTCAAACTGCTCCATAACGTAGAAAAAAGGGATACTTCCAAATTCATTTTATGAAACCAGCATTAACACAGACACTAAAACCAAGGAAACACACCACTAAAAAGGAAAACTACAGACCAATATCCCTCATGAACATAGATGCAAAAATCTTTAACAAAATCCTAGCCAACAGAATTCAACACCATATCAAAAACATAATATAGCCTGACCATGTGGATTTGCACTTGGTATGCAAGGATGTTTCAACATCAGAAAGACAATCAATGTAATACATAACCTAAACAAAACAAAACAAATCTATCATATGATCATATCCATCAACACAGAAAAGACATTTAATAAAGTCCAACATCTGTTCCTTTTCAGAACTCTCAACAAAATTGGGATAGAAGGGAAATTCCTCAACATTGTAAAGGGCATATATGCAAAGCCAATGACCAACAGTATTGTTAACAGAAAAAGACTCAAAGCATTTCCCTTACAAATGAGAACCAGACAAGGATGCACTCTATCACCACATTGATTTAAGTTTGTATTGGAAGTCCTAGCCAGGGAAACAAGGCAAGAAAGAGAAATAAAAGGCATCCAAATTGGCAAAGGGTAAGTAAAGTTATCTTTATTTGTGGATGATATTATCCTATACATAGAAAACCCAAGAGACTTGGCAAAAATAAATAAATAAATTATTGGAACTAATATAGAGGTTCAGCAATGTGACAGGATGCAAGGCCAACATACAAAAATAAGTTAGATTCCTCTACACCAACTAAGAGGCCTCTGAAAAAGAGAGAAGGAAAGCAATGCCATTTGCAATAGCTACAAAAAAGGTAAAACATCTAGGAATAAATCTTACCAGAGACACCAAATATCTATAAAAGAAAGCTATAAAACACTACAAAAAACTACAAGGGATCTACATAATTGGAAGAACCTGCCTTGTTCATGGATAGGAAGACTGAATATTGTGAAAATGTCAATATTAACTAAAGCAAATTACACATTTAATGTCATCCCAATTCAGATACCATCAACATTTTTTTTTTTTTTTTATTAGGATTTGGGTGAAGATTTACAGAGTAAATTCACTTTTCAT
>NW_006922031.1:1845258-1851787 GCF_000298275.1 Orycteropus afer afer | reverse complement strand
GCCATCTTCGGATTCTTCCAACATTTTTTTAGGATATGGAAAAAGCAATTACTAACTTCATATGGAAAGGATAGAGACCTTGGATAAGTAAAGCACTACTGAAGAAGAAAAACAAAGTGGGAGGTCTCACACTCCCAGATCTCAAAACCTACTATACAGCCACAGTAGTTAAAACAGCATGGTATTGGTACAATGATAAACAGATAGATCAATGGAACAGAATGAAAAACCCTGAAATAGACCCATCCGTCTATTGACAGTTAATCTTTGACAAAGGACCAAAACTCATTAATTAAATGGGGAAGAGATAGTGTGTTTAACAAATGATGCTGAGAAAATTGGATATCCAATTGCAGGAAAATGAAACAAAACCCACACCTCACCCCATACACAAAAACAAACTGAAGCATGATGAAAGACTTAAATGTAAAACCCAAAACTATAAAGTCCATCAAAGATAAAATAGTGGCAAATCTAGGGGCTCAAATTTATGATATAAATAGACTATCAAGCACAACCCAGAATGCATAGAAGGTAGAAGAGAAGCTACATGACTGGGACCTTTTAAAAATTAAATTATTATGCACATCAAAAGGCTTTTCCAACATGATAAAAACAGAACCTACAGATTGGGAGAAAATATTTGCCTGTGACATATCTGACAAAGGACTTATCTCCAAAATTTATAGAAAACTTCAACACCTCAATGCCAAAATGGGCAAGTGACATGAACAGAAACTTCACTAAAGATGATATGCTGGTAGCCAACAAACATATGAGAAATTGCTCATGATCATTAGCCATTAGAGAGATGAAAATCAAAGCAACAATGAGATATCATCTCACCCCAAAAATAATAGCAAAGTTGAACAGGACAGAAAATAACAAATGTTGACAAGGTTGTGGAGAGAATGGGATTCTCATACATTGCTTGTGGGAGTGTAAAATGGTACAACCATTGTGGCAAATGGTATAGCATTTCCTTAAAAAATCTTAAAATGGAAATACCATTTGAACCAGCAATTCCATTACTAGGAATGTATCCTAAACAGGTGAGAGACAGGACACAAAGAGACATATGCACACCCATGTTTATCACAGCACAGTTCACTATAGCAAAGAGATGGAAACAACCAAAATGCCCATCAACAGATTTATGGATAACCAAATTATGGTAAATTCACTCAATGGAATGCCATGGAACATATAGAACAATGAAGAGTATGTGAATCATCTCACAATGTGAAATACTATGCTACATTAAAGAACAGTGAAAAATGCACAAATCATCTTACAACATGGATGAACCTGGAGGATATTATGCTGAGTGAAATAATTCAATAGCAAAAGGACAGGTATTGTATGAGACCATGACTGTAAAAAGTCAAGGAATGGTTTGCTAAGGGAAGGGAACTCACTTTGTAGGTTACTTGGGATTGGAGGGACAGGGAAGGGATAATTTCCGACTAGTTGGGTGCCACACACTGAGTTGGGTAAAGGGAAAGATGGTATGGGAAGAGTCTGTTACCAGCATAGTAACACTGGAGAAAGGGAGGACACTGAATTGTGCACAGAAGATATAGATGACAGAGACTAATACCAGCATATGCACAATTTGGCATTACCCCTAACACCAAACATCAGGCTACAGATAAAATACATAGACAGCTAAGAAGATCAAATGAGGGTCAGTGAACAGGAATATACTCTACACCAATGACAGATTCAGCTGAGGATAATCATGTATAGCTACTAGTGATAGAACATAACCACAATCATTACAGAAGCAACAGAAGACAGACAGACTTGGAGAAATATTTTAGAGACAGCCAGACATCTTGGGAGAGAGAACCACCAGATCTGCCGACTCAGGACTATAGTATTTTGGGATGCCAGGCTCAATTGGGATGCCAGGCTCAATTGGTACACCATAATACCTAAAAATCTTGTCCTACAAACTACTTTGGTGAGTAGCCATTGGGTCTTAAAAGCTTTTGAGCAGCCATCTAAGACGCAGCTAATGGTCTCCTCTTGTCTGAATTGCAGAACAGTGAAGAAAACCAAGGGCTTTTAGAAACAATCAGTCCTAAGATATGATGGAACTTGAGACCAGAAGAACCAGATGGTGTCTGGCTACCAATGTCAATCACTCAGGAAGGGATGAAAACTGGAGATCCTGGATAGAGTGGGAGGAAAAATGTGGAACAAAATTCAAAAACACAATAATGACCAGAATTACTGGTTGGATGGAGTCGTAGACCCCCCCAAACTATGGCCCTGGGATACACTTTGAACCTGGAATAAAACTCACTCCCAAGGGCTGACTCTTACAGTTGTAAGACATATGCAGAACACCCAACCCAGGGTGATGCACCCACCTACTCTACAGTGATACACCCCTTGGAGCAATCGGCCATAAGGCACCAGAGAAGCAATATTCACAGGAAATAATAGCTGGATAGACAGAAGTGCATAACTAAGACCAAAACAGGGATGGGGGGGTCACTGGGAAGGAGAAGAAGTGAGTGGATTAGGGTCGGGGATGGTAATTGGGGAGTGAAAGCAAATGTACAAGAACGGTTGAATGTAAAACAAATTCTGCTCTGTAAATCTGCACCCAAAACACAATTTAAAAAGGAAAAAAAAAAAAAAAAGCAGCTTGGGTTGTTGTTTTTCTGAGGTCATATCACTATGGAAGTCAATTGCCCAACATTCCTTCCAAGGAGTGGCTGCTGGGTTTGAACTGCTAGCCTTCTGGATAGTAGTCAAGTACTTTGGCACTACAGCTTACCTTAGTCTTCAAGGAGATATCTTTGGCCTTCATCATTTGAAAGAGGTCTTTTACAATAGATTTATCCAACACAGTATGTCATCTGATGTTTTAACTGCTGCTTCTATTAGTGTTGATTGTAGAACCAAGTAATATGAAGTCCTTGACAACTTCAATCTTTTCTCCATCCATCATGAAGTTGTTTATTGGATCAGTTGTGAAGATTTTTGTTTTCTTTATATTGAGGTGTAATCTATACTGCAGATCGTAGTCTTTAATCTTCATCAGTAATTGATTCAAGTCATCCTCACATTCAGCAACCAAAGTTGTATCATCTGAATACTGCAGGTTGTTAATGAGTCTTCCTCCAATCCTGATGGCATGTTCTTCATATACACAAATAGCTTCTTGGATTAATTTCTCAGCATACAAATTGAATAGTATGGTGAAAGGAACAACCTTGATGCACTCCTTTCTTGATTTTGAACCATGCAGTATCCCCTTGTTCTGTTTGAATGACAGAATTCAGGTCCATGTACAGGTTCCTCATGAGTATAATCAAATGTTCTGGAATTCCCATTCTTCTCAATGTTATCCATAATTTCTTTTGATTCACGCAATCAAATGTTTTTGCATAGTCAATAAGACATAAGTAAACATCTTTCTGGTGTTCTTTGCTTTCAGATAAGATCCATCTGACATCAGTAATGATATCCCTCATTCTACGTCCTCTTCTGAATCCAGCTTGCATTTCTTGAAGCTCTCTGTCAATATACTGCACAACTGTTTTTGAATTATCTTCAGTAAGAATTTACTTGCATGTGATATTAATAATATTGTTTGATATTTTCCACATTCTATGGGATCACCTTTCTTTGAAATTGAGACAAATATGGATCTCTTCCAGTCAGTTGGCCAGGTAGCTGTCTTCCAATTCCCTTGGCATAGCTGAGTGAGTGCCTCCAGCACAGCATCTGTTTGTTGAAACATCTCAATGGGTATTCAGTCAATTCCTGGAGGCTTGTACTTCACCAATTCCTTCAGTGCACCTTCAATTTCTTCCATCAGTACCATTGGTTCTTGATCATATGCCACCTCCTGAAATGGATGAACATCGACCATTTCTTCTTAATTTAGTGACTCTGTGTATTCCTTCCATTTTCTTTTAATGTTTCCTGCATCATTCAATATTTTGCCCACAGAATCTTTCAATACTGCAACTCAAAGCTTGAATTTTTTCTTCAGTTCTTTCAGCTTGAGAAATTCTGAGCATGTTCTTCCCTTTTGGTTTTCTAAGTCCAGGTCTTTGCACATTTCATTATAAAAATTAGCTTTGTCTTCTCAATCTGCTCTTTGAAATCTTCTGTTCAGCTCCTTTACCTTGTCATTTCTACCATTTGCTTTAGCTACTACTCTCCATTCAAGAACAAGTTTCAGAGTCTCTTCTGACATCCATTTTGGTCTTTTTTTTTTCCTTCCTTGTCTTTTTAATACCTCTTGGTTTCTTCGTGGATGATATTCTTGATATCATCCCACAGTTCCTCTGGGTTTCAGTCACTGGTGTTCAAAGCATCAAACGTATTTTTTAGATGGGCTTTTAATTGAGGAAGGATATTATGAAGGTCATATTTTGGCTCTCATCAACTTGTTTTTAATTGTCTTCACCTTCAACGTGAACTTTCATATGAACAATTGAAGGTCTGTTCCACAATCAGCTCCTGGCCTTGTTTTGGCTGAAGATATTGAACTTCTCCATTGCCTCTTGCCACATATGTCGTCAATCTGATTCTTGTGTATTCCATCTGGGGAAGTCCACATCTATAGCCATCGCTTATGTGATTGAAAAAAGGTATTGCCAATGAGTAACTCATTGGTCTTGCAAAATTCTATCATGTGATCTCCAGCATTATTTCTATCACCACAATCATATTTTCCAACTACCGGTAACCCTTTTTTGTCTCGAACTTTTGCATTACAGTTACCAGTGATAATCAACACAGCTTGATTATGTGCTTTGTCATTTTCAGACTGCAGAAGTTGGTAGAAAGCTTTAATTTCCTCATTTTTTGCTTTGGTGGTTGGTGCATAAATTTGAATAATAGTAGTATTAACTGGTCTTCCTTGTAGGCATATGGATAGTATCCTATCACTGACAGTACTTCAGGACAGATCTTAAAACATTCTTTGTGATGATGAATCCCACACCATTCCTCTTCAATTTGTCATTACCAGCATAGTAGATCATATGGTTGTCTGATTCAAAATGGCCAAAACCAGTCCATTTCAGCTTACTAATGCCTAGGACATTGAACTTTATGTGTTCTGTTTCATTTTTGACAGCTTCTAATTTTCCTAGTTTCATGCTTCATATATTCCATATTCCAATTATTAATAGATGTTTGAATTTGTTTCTACCCATTTGGAGTCATGCCGCATCATCCAGTGGAGGTCTCAAAAGCTTTACTCTATCCATATTGTTAAAGTTGTCTCTGCTCTGAGCAGTTAGCTCTTCCCTAGTCAAATTTTGAGTGCCTTCTGACCTGATGGGCTCATCTTCCAGCACTGTATCAGACAATGTTTCAGAGATATCCATAAAACCTGTTTTAAATAGTGTTTTATACAGATCATTGGACCTACAAAGATATTCTATTTTTAATGACATTTTCAATGAATATCTGTAATTTAATACTGTACAATCATGGTGTTATTATTAAATTATTTTTCATCAATGCAATTTCATTTCATTATTCTGTTATGCTTCATTTCAGGATTCAATGGAACAAGATCATCTTATTATTTAATATGAAATATGACAGCTATAGTTTCCTAAAGATTTAACATAAATCTTAATCTAGTTCAGATTTTGTTGTTAGTTGCTCTAGAGTTAGAACCAACTCATTGCAACCTTATGTATATATAACAATGTAATGTTGTCCAGTCCTACCTCATCTCCACAATCTTTAATGTTTTTAGCCCATTGTTTCAGCTATTGTGTCAATCCACCTCATTAAAGACTTCCCTCATTTGTACTGACCTTCTTATTTACCAAAAATGACAGTATCCTACATAAAAACAGAAAAGAAACACAATGCTGAGTTGATTTCAACTCATAATGATCTTATGACACAGAGAACAACTATCCCATAGGGTTTCCAAAGCTATCAATCTTTACAGAAAGAGACTGCCTTTTTTTTCTCCTGCTTAGCTGCTGGTGGGTTTGAATCACTGACTTTTTGAAAAGAAGCTGAGTGCTTTAACATCTGTGTCAGCAGGGTTTCATAAAGAGAACAACTAAATGAGATAACATATGTAAAATCTCTGATGCATAAAAATGATTAAGTAAATGTTACTTCTTTTTTTTCCAGTTACTCTTTCTACTAATGGTTATAACATGAACCATAATATAAATACCTATTATTTATAACTGTTAGAAAACATAAAAATCCCACTACCAATGAGTCAACTCTGACTCATAGTGACCCTATAGGACAGAGTGGAACTGTTCTATAGGGTTTCCAAGGCTGTAAATCTTTATGGAAGCAGACTGTCTCATCTTTCTCCAATGGAGTGGCTAGTGTATTTGAACTGCTGATTTTTTGTTAGTAGTCAAATGTTTTAACCAATGTACTACCAGAGCTCCTTATTTGAAAATACAGAAAATATTTACTGAGTTATCAAAAGAAAGCATTCCTTACCTAGATAAGGACAGAGCTAAGAAACCATGTTGCTGGCAGACATAAAAGATAACATTTAAAAAAA
>NW_006922031.1:1843861-1844613 GCF_000298275.1 Orycteropus afer afer | reverse complement strand
TTTAGTCAGATCTGACTCATAGTGACCCCTGCTTGGGTTTCCAAGGCAGGATCTCTATGAAAGTAGATTGCCCAAACTTCTTTCTGAAGACAGCTGGTGGGTTTGAACCACCAGCCTTCTAGCTAGCAGTCAAATGCCTTAGGCACTATGCCATCTTTCAATCATCAAATATGTGGGTGCAGCTTAGAAAGAAATGTATCATAGTTTTCTTCAGAGTGATAAAGTACTCAGTTAATTCTTTCAACAAATGAATGTATCAGCTTTGTTAGATTGTTGGAATACACAAAGATACATATATCATCCCTGACTTCAAGGAGTTTATAATTGTTGTTAGTGACCATCCAATCAGCCTGTAATTCATGGGGACCCTAGGTACCAGAAAACTGGATGAACTGTTTCTAGGTCTTTTTTATTAGTCTTTCTTAGTCCAAAAGCCCAACTCAGCATCATAAAAACATATGTAACCACTGAAAGACAGGTGGTGGCTGTGCATGAGGTGCATTGGCCAGGAATCAACCCAGGAGTTCCACATGGAATGCAAGATTTCTATCACTGACCCACCACTGCTCTCTCAAGGAATTTATGTACAGCTGCATCAGTTTGTCATCTGCGGTGGCTTAAATATTTCTAGGATGCTGGAAACTATTGCAGCAGTATTGTAAATACTAGAAGGATCACTCATGGTGGACAGTTTTCAATGGAGTTTCAGTCTAGCAAAAGTCTGGCCATTTATTTCTGGAAATGAGTCAATG
>NW_006922031.1:1835439-1836466 GCF_000298275.1 Orycteropus afer afer | reverse complement strand
GAGGTCCAAGATTATCTTCTGTGTCTGTGTTAATTGGTTTCCCTTTTCTTTGTTGAAGAGGGTCTGTGCAATCCTTCTGCCTAGTCCGCCATCTTGCCAGAACCAGTACAAGACATTTGCTGTTTTTGTTGTTACGTGCTGTCAAGTTGTTTCCGAATCATAGCAACTCCATGCACAGTAGAATGAAACACCGCCCAGTTCCGCACCAGCTCCATGTTCCTTGCTATACTTGAGTCCATTGTCGCAGCCACCCTGTCAACCCATCTAGTCAAAGGCCTTCCCCTCTTTCATCAACCCTCCACCTTACCAACCATGACATCCTTCTCTAGGGAATGGTCCCCTCTGACAACCTGACCAAAGTAGATGAGATGAAGTCTGGCCATCCTCACTTCCAAGGAGTATCTCAGCTGCACTTCCTCCAGGACAGATCTGTTAGTTCTTTAGGCAGTCCATGGTACCATCAGCATTGTTTGCCAGCACCACAACTCAAAAGAATCAACTCTTCTTAAGTCTTCCTTATTTATTGTCCAGCTCTCACATGCATACGAGGTGATTGGAAATATCATGGCCTTTGTCAGGCACACATCATCAAGGAGACATCCTTGTTCCTCAGCACTTGAAAGAGTTCCTTTGCAGTCAACCTGACCAGTGCTACATGTTGTCTAATGTCCTGACTGCTGCTTCCATTGGAGTCGATTGTAGAACCAAGCAATGTGAATTGTTTGACAACCTCAATCTTTTCTCCATTTATCATGATGCTGCTTATTAGCCAAGTTGTGAGAATTTTTGTCTTCCTTATATTGAGCTGTAATCCATACTGCAGACTTTGTTCTTCAGTCTTCATCAGTAAGTGCCTCAAGTCATCCTCACTTTCTGCAAACAAAGTTATATCATCAGTGTATCTCAGGTTGTTAATGATTCTTCCTCCAATCTTGATGCCATGTTTTTCTTCATATAGTCCAGCTTCTCAGATTATTTGCTCAGCATATAGATTGAATAAGTATGGGGAAAGGATACAATCCTGATG
>NW_006922031.1:1833983-1835044 GCF_000298275.1 Orycteropus afer afer | reverse complement strand
CCTCCTTCAGTACCATTGGTTCTAGATCATATGCCACCTCCTGAAATGGATGAAGATTGACCAGTTCTTTTTGGTACAGTGACTCTGTGTATTCTTTCCATCTTCTTTTGATGTTCCCTGCATCATTCAATATTTTGTCCTTAAAATCATTCAATATTGCAACTTGAGGCTTAAATTTTTTCTTTAGTTATTTCAGCTTGAGAAATACTGAGCGTGTTCTTCCCTTTTGGTTTTCTAACTCCAGGTCTTTGTACATTTTATTATAGTAATTGGCTTTGTCTACTTGAGCTGCTTTTTGAAACCTTCTGTTCAATTCTTTTATCTTGTCATTTCTTCAATTTCCTTTAGCTACTCTCCACTCAAGGGCAAGTTTCAGAGTCTCTTCTGACATCCATTTTGGTCTTCTCTTCTTTTGTTGTCTTTTTAGTAACCTCTTGCTTTCTTCATGGATGATGCTCTTGATGTATGTCATCCCACAATTCTGGTTTTCGGTCGTTGGTGTTCAACGCATCAAATCTATTTTTTAGATGGTCTCTAAATTCAGGAGGGATATATTCAAGGTCATATTTTGGCTTTGTGGACTTGTTTTAATTGTCTTTAACTTCAAGTTAAACTTGCTTGTGAGCAGTTGATGGTCTGTTCCACAATCAGCTCCTGGCCTGGTTTTGGCTGAAGATATTGAGCTTCTCCATTGCCTCCTTTACACAATTTTGTCAATCTGATTCCTGTGTGTTCCATCTGGTGAAGTCCATGTGTACAGTTGCCATTTCTGTTGTTGAAAAAAGGTGTTTGCAATGAACAAGTCGTTGGTCTTGCAAAATTTTACCATGCGAGTTCCAGCATTATTTCTGTCACCAAAGCCAAATTTTCTAACTACTGGTGATTCTTCTTTGTTTCCTACTTTTGCATTCCAGTCACCAGTGATAATTAACACATCCTGATTGCATGTTTGGTCAATTTCAGACTGAGAGAGTTGATAAAAATCTTCAATTTCCTCATCTTTGGCTTTGGTAGTTGGTGCATAAATTTGAATAATAGTCGTATTAATGGGTCTTCCTTGT
>NW_006922031.1:1831127-1833813 GCF_000298275.1 Orycteropus afer afer | reverse complement strand
CTTGTAGGCGTATGGTTGTTATCCTATCACTGAGAGGATTGTACTTCAGGAAACATCTTGAAACATCCTTTGTGATGATGAATACCACACCATTCCTATTTAAACTGTCATTCCCAGCATAGTAGATCATATGGTTTTCTGATTCAAAATGCCCAAAACCAGTCCATTTCAGCTCATGAATGCCTAGGATATCAATCTTTATGTGTTCCATTTCATTTTTGACAACTTCCAATTTTCTTAGATTCATACTTCATACATTCCATGTTCTGATTATTAATGCATGTTTGCCGCTGTTTCTCCTCAATTTGAGTGGTGCCGTGTCTGCAAATGGAGGTCTTGAAAGCTTTACCTTATCCATATGAGTAAGTAGGGATTTACTTTGATGATGCAGCTCTTTCCCAGTCCTATTTTGAGAGCCTTCTAACCTAACCAGACCATTCATAAAGTTGCGCAGTAATGTATCAGACAGTGTTTCTTTGCTATTCATGAGGTTTTCCCTAGACAATTCTTTGAGAAGTGGATGGCCTCCTGCTTCTTCCTAGTCTGTCTCAATCTGCAAGCCTGGCTGATACTTGTGCACCATGTGCACCCCACTGGGTTTGAAACACCAGTGGCTCAACCTCAAACCTCACAGCAACACATCACCACAGTAGGACAAACTAACAGACAAATTTGTCTCCCTTAGCTGTTGGACACCTCCAACCACCCTTACCTGGATTGCTGCAGCTGACTCCTTGATCTATTCTGGTCCCCTTTTCCTTTTCTGTCCTCTCCCTGCCTTCCCACCTCACTGCTTGTGGGGTGTGGCCTGGGTTCCCTCTCCTCACCTGGGTCCCTGCGGCTGACTTCTCTATCTGTTCTAGTCTCCTTTTCCTTTCTCGGTCACTTTAAATATCCAAAATGGCCGCCACTTGTAAACATTAAATATGGCTGCACCCTCGGTCACTTTAATTATCCAAATGGCTGGTGCTTGTAAACATTCAAAATGGCTGTTTCCTTGGTCATTTTAAGTATCCAAAATGGCCGGCGCTTGTGAATATTCAAAATGGCTGTACTTTCAGTCACTTTAAATATCCAAAATGGCCACTGCTTGTGAACATTCAAAATGGCTGCACCCTTGGTCACTTTAAATATCTAAAATGACCACCGCTTGATTACATTCAAAATGGCTGCACCCACGGTCACTTTAAATATCCAAAATGCCTGCCACGTGTAAACAATCAAAATGGCTGGGCCCTCAAGACAGCATAAAGTCCATAGCTCAGGTTGTCTCTCTCCTTGCTGTTTCCCTTCCTAGTCTTAGGCCACCAGAGCAGTTGTCCCTGCAGCCCTTGGTGACCAGGACTGATCTTTAGGTCAATTCTCAGGTCCCAACACCACTTGGAAATATACAAGCTGTTGGTCCCTTCAGAGTAGCTGACAGTAGCTCTGACTGTTTCTGTACTCCCAGTTTTCATTCAGGTTTTTCCACTACTTGGTGCTTAATTCACTTCTGTACAGTTCCTTTCAAAGCTCAGGGTTTCAGGATTATCTTCTGTATCTCTGTCAATTCATTTTTCTTTTCTTTGTTGACTGGGCAGCATTTTATTCTTTTGTTTATGAGGTTTCCATAACTCAGAGATGATTTTCCAGCAAGTAACAATAACAATAACATCATATAAACAAAGAGATTAAGAGATTTTAAGTAATGATGCAGTTAAGCTGAGTTGTGATCAGGAAGGATATTAGAGCATGTGTTCCAAAGAAAATGAGGATGAACTTGAGTCTTTTAGGAAAGTAGCACTGACCAAATATTCAGGTGGGAGAAGGCTAATCTAGGAAGAGAAGAGTTGTGTTTGAATTTAAGAGACAAGTCTGACTTAAGTGAATGCCAATATTTTTACTTTAGCAGTGGGAGAAGTTGGAAACATGTGAGAGATGATAAACCAGTGATCTTAGAGGCATATTGTGCAAATCACTAGGTGAGAAACACTGGTTTCAGAAAGCCATGGAGGTAATTTGGACTATATGAAGAAGAATGTGGCATCAGGACTAGAAGAAGACTCATTAACAACCTACATTATGCAGACAACAGAACACAACTTTGCTTGCTGAAAGTGAGGATGATTTGAAGCACTTACTGATGAAATTTGAAGACTACAGTCTGCAATATGGATTACACCTCAATATAAAGAAAACAAAAATCCTCACAACTGTATCAATACACAGCATTATGATGCTGTGGAAAAAAGATTGAAGTTTTCAAAGACCTCATATTACTTGGTTCTGCAATCAACACCAATGGAAGCAGCAATCAAGATATCAGACATCATATAGGATTGGGCAAATCTGCTGCAAAGGACCTCTTTCAAGTGCTGAAGAGCAAAGATGTTTCCTTGAAGACTAAGTGTGCTTCACACAGGCCATAGTATTTTCAGTCACCTCATATGCATGTGAAAGCTGAACAATGAAAAAGGAAGAATGAAGAAAAGTCAATGCTTTTGAGTTGTGGTGTTGATGAAGAATGCTTAAAGTACCATGGATTGCTAAAAGAACTAACAAATCTGTCCTGGAAAAAGTATAGCCAGAATGTTCCTTGAAAGTGAGAATGGCTAAACTTCATCTCACCTAATTCGGTTATGTTATCAGAAGGGATCATTCTCTAGAGAAGGAATGCTTGGCAAAGTGGAGGGACAATGAAAGAGGC
>NW_006922031.1:1829407-1831027 GCF_000298275.1 Orycteropus afer afer | reverse complement strand
AAAGTGGAGGGACAATGAAAGAGGCGAAGGCTCTCAATGAGATGGATTGACACACTGACTACAATGATTTCAGGTATAACAAAGATTGTGGGGCTGGCAGAGGACCAGGCAGTGTTTTGTTCTGTTGTACATGAGGTCACTATGAGTCGGAGATGACTCAGCAGCACCTAACAACAACAACAATGGGGATAATTAGAGAGTTTGAAAGAGCAAGGTGATTTATATTTGCATTTTTAGAAAAATCTTTTCAGATACTGTAGAAAGATAAAATAGAGGGGACTATGATTGAATCTGGATCCCTCAGTGGCTATTTACATTCAACAGCCAACCTAAAGGTTGGTGGTTCGAACCCATCCAGGATCACCACAGAAGAAAAGCCTGGTGATCTTGTTCCATAGGTGACAGCCAAGGAAACCCTATGGAGTAGTTTTACTCTGTAACACATGGGGTTGCTGTGAGTTGGAATTGACTCAACATCAACTTTTTTTTTTTAATGACTAATCAGAAAAATATACTAGGAGATGTCACAGAAATTCAGAAATGTGTTGAAACATAAGTATTAACTGAAGTGATGGAAAGAAGAGGGTACATTTAAGAGATGAAGGACAGAGAATGAACTCTTCATTTTGAAAGATTTAATGTCCAGGTTATGAAATAGGAATGATAAATATCCTTCTATATTCTTGGCTTAGGAAACTGTGTATTCAGTGTTTACATTTCCTGAGATATTAATAATATTAATAAGAATAAAGTAAACATGGAGAGAGGTAAAGTAAAAATAATTCAGAGCTGGACATTGTGAGGCACCTGGGAAACTTTGGAGAACTGATTTGTTGTCAACCATGCTGAGATAACCTTCCAGCCAAGATACCAGAAACAGTCTACCTCAGAAACAGTCTCTTTCATAATAGCCTGGCCATACATATGTTTCTTCAAATCTTTTAATATGAAGAATTCAGGCAGTTAAGCACTAATGCCTCCTTTGCACCAGTGAATGAATGTGTATACCTACACAAACATTATACAGAGTAACATTCACTTTTAAATTCCTTTCTACAAATACAATTACTGAAGAAGTTGTATATTTGCATAATAATGAAAAAATAAAACTAATTTGTGATTATGAAGAATTAAATACAAGTTTGGCACAAGGGATTATTTTTTACATATAATTTATTTTTGTATTTTATTTTTGAGAATATACACAGCAGAGCATACACCAATTCAACAATTTCTACATATGCAATTCAGTGATATTAATTGTTGTTGTTGTTAGGTGCCGTTGAGTCATTTCTGACTCATAGCCATCCCATACACAGCAGAACGAAACACTGCCTAATCCTGTGCCAGCTCCATGATCCCTGCTACACTTGAGCCCATTGTCACAGCCACCCTGTCAATCCATCTCGTTGAAGGCCTCCCCTTCTTTCGTCTACCCTCCACCCTACCAAGCATGACATCCTTCTCCAGGGAATGGTCCCGTCTGACAAAATGACCAAACTAGGTGAGATGAAGTCTGGTCATTCTCGCAACCAAGGAGCATTTTGGGTGCACTTCCTCCAGGACAGATCTGTTAGTTCTTTTAGCAGTCCATGGTACTTTCAGCATTCTTTGCCAGCA
>NW_006922031.1:1808149-1825806 GCF_000298275.1 Orycteropus afer afer | reverse complement strand
TGTTCTGAGTGGCCAATCTGCCAAGGGGAGTTTCCCTAGGCATGTGGCCTGCTTCCAGAATATCCAGGGGCATTCTGGGAAGAGAGACATTCTTTTGTGGATCGGGCAGGACTCTGGTGTGCTGCCTACAACCTTCCGTGAGTGAGCAACCCACCACTCAGCCTGGAGATCTTGGATTCATCTTTCGTTGGAGTCAACAACCAGTGTACTGCCTGCCAGCCTTGAGTTTCTTGGCCCCTTGCTGTTGCGGAAGTTAAGGCTGCCTCTAGCCCGAAGTTTCCTCCAGGGACTTTGAACTTGCCGGCTTCTATACATTTGTGAGCCATTTTCTTAAGATAAATTTTTTTCTCTCTCTTTCTCTACATAAGCTTTGCTGGTTTTTGTTTCTCTAGAGAACCCAGTCTAATGCACTCTGAATACATATTTTGTGTTCCTGGTAAGATTTATTCCTATCTTGTCTTTTTGGTAGCTCTTATAAATGGTATTGATTTCCTTATTTATTTTTCAGAAACCTCTTTGCTGGTGTAGAGGAATCAAACTGATATTTGTATCCTACCACTATGCTAAATTGTCTAATCAGTCCCAGAAATCTTCTTGCTGAGTCTCTTGGGTTTTCTAGGTATAGGATCATATCATCAGTACATAAGGATAGTTTTACTTCTTCCTTACCAATGTGGATACCTTTCATTTCCCTTTTCTGCCTTATTGCCCTGGCTGGGACTTCCAATACAATGTTGAATAGAAGTAGAGATAGAAGGCATCCTTGTCTGCTTCCTATTCACAAGGGGAATTATTTCAGTCTTTCTTCATTAGAATAATCTTGGCTATTGGTTTTGCATATATGCCCTTTATTATGTTGATGAATTTCTCTTCTCTTCTGACTTTTCTGAGTGTTATTATCAGGAATGTGTGTTGTATTTTATCAAATGTCTTTTCTGCATCTATTGATATGATCATGTGATTATTTTACACTATTTTATTTTATGGATGGGGCATGTAGATTGTTTTTCTAATGTTGAATATCCTTGAATACCTGGCATGAATCCCACTTGGTCATGATGTATTATTATTAGTAGTAGTATTTTGATATGTTGTTGGAATCAATTGGTTAAGATTTTATTGGAGATTTTTGCATCTATATTCATGAGGGAAACGGATCTGTAGGTTTCCTTTTTAGTGAAATTTTTGCCTGGTTTTGGTACCAGAGTTATGCTTGCTTCATAAAATGAATTTGTCATCCCTCTTTCTTGCATTGAAGTAAGGCAAAATAAGAACAATATGATGCAGTTCTGACTTTCTTACAAATTTGACTTAATGATACACTAAGGAATGAATATTGTTTTTAACACAGGAGTTGCCTGCAATTTTGTAGGCTCACCATAGTCCAGGGTCTGGGGCTCAGTTTTTCTTTTTGAGAAATTTAATTAGATTTTATACAGTTTTTCAGATTCTAGGAGATGTAATCATAGCAATAAACCAAATCTCTAGCCATCAAGTTGATTCTGACTCATAGAGACCTTATAAGCCAGAATAGAAATGTCCCATAGGATTTCCAAGGCTATCAATCTTTATGGAAGTAGACTTCCTCATCTTTCTCCCCCAGAGAGGTTAGTGGGTTAGAACAGCTGACATTTGGATTAGCAACTCAATGCCTTAACAACCACACCACCAGAGCTCCTTAATCATAGCAACAATAGAGGCTAACATGACACATTATTAAGTTACCTGTCTCAAGAACTGAGGTTGCTCTACTGTTGAGAGTGCCTCTCTCTACCATTCATGTGATTAAACTAAAAATCTAATGGTAGCATCATAATAAGGGACAGAACAAAGGATTCTGGATCTGCTGAAAGAATTTTCTTCAAATCATGCAATATGGATGATTTATGCTGATTCATATGAAAGGTGTTCATGTTGAAATACTTGATGTATGTCTTCTGGAGTTACCCTGTGAACAATATCAGGAAACAATTTACTTCTCCATCTTTTATGTTTCTCATTCTAGATTCCATTTAAACCATATCAGAAACATGGCAGAACAACTCTTACCAAATGCATTTGATATGATCAAATTTTGGGGTGACAACCGTATCACCTTGGTTGGATTCAGGAGATATTTGGCTCCAAATACACTTACAAAACTTCTCTATGAATGTGTAATTACTACCCATTTAGTTCAGGAAGTTATTTGTATGATGTTATCTTCAGTTCTGAATAATGGACATTTTAATCTCCATTGCACAGATAACAGTTCACTCTCTAAAAATAGAAAAATGGTATACAATGTTTCCTTTACAGTAGTTTATTCATTCCTCATATTTCTAGGTTTTTTTTTTTTTTAATTTTAGAGAGTAGTTTATCTTGAATTAAATATATTGGCCCATTGTTCACTGCTCAAAAAGGCAATTTAGTGTCCTAGCTAATTTATAAATGTCTTTGCCTCTGTGGCTTATCAGTAGATGACAAATACTGCACCTGAATATTTTAATTCAAACCCTGAGTCATTCTTCCAAAAGTGCATAATATTTTCAGTCTCACTTTTTTATCAAATGAATTAGAAGAATGTATTTTAAAATTCTCAGACCATAAAACACTTGATTAATAAACACTGGCTTACAGAAGAACTCATGACTATACAATATAAACCGCAAAACCAAAACCTCACTGCCTTCAGATTCAAACTCATAGAGACCCTTTAGGACAGAGTAAAACTGCCCCATAGGGTTTCCAAGGCTGCAATCTTTATGAAGCAAACTGCTTGATCTTTCTCAGCGGGGGGTGGATTTCAACGTCAACCATTGTGGTTAGCAGCCAAATGCTTTAACTACTGTGCCACCACAGCTCCTTACTCCCTGTAATATGCTGTATAATCTTAAGTGCCTCAATTCTGTGGTACAGACATAAAAGCTATCTTACTCTATTAAATACGTTTTGAAAAGTATAATCTACTTTTCCAATCCATGGGTAATTATTTAGATGTATTTTAAGCATTTTTTTCTAGTTAGATCTATTTTTATTGAGTAAAAAGTGTTGTCAACTAGCTTATAAGAAAACAAGTTAGATATTCCAGGTGCAGTGATATTTTATCATAAAGTAGAAATGTTTGATACCTTTGCTGTAATTATTTTTTATGAGATTTGGAGAAAGATGAAGTATAGGTACTAAACATAAATTAAAACTAAGCCTTTTCTGCAATCTTTTTCATTCTTTCACTGTTTTGAGATTGGCCCTATTTAAATATGAACCACCTGGGAACACTAAGTAGTGCATATACATCTTGACAAATACAATCAGAAGCCTTATTTCATTAGCCCCACCTGTCCTTAAGCACTCAATTACATTCCATTTACTAGAGACAATCTGAACCAATTTATATGAGCTTTATTTCCAAAATACCTTTTACATTTTGTGTGTGTGTGTGTGCATAAGTCTTATAAGCCTAGTTAAATTTCTATATCAGAGGGAGGAACAGACAGCTTTTACTTAAATAGTTGACTATCTGGGCATTTGTACTTAATATTTGTTCTGCCATTGTTTCATGGATATTATTAGGAGATGTGGTCCTTCTAGGTCAGACACTAGGACTTTATTTCTCATAGCACAACAAGCAGCACATGACGTACTCCGCATGGGTGTCATGCACATAGTGGTTATGGATGCAAGCTAAAGAACCTCATGCTTAAGTTACATGAGTATCTGGTAAAATAAGCCTACCCAAACATAACCCTGGAGGAAGAAATTTTCTTTATTATACAGGACAGTAAACAAACCTACCCTCTGCTCTGGAAGGAGACACAATCTCTATCTTCAAAAAGTATTTGCTATACAACCTTGAAAAATAGTCTGGAGCAAAAGCTGTTAGTGCCTCTGCTTGCAAGAAGCTCAGCAACACAAAGAACCATGGAGTGTTTTCTACTTATAACACTTTGTAGAGATAATATATTTTATGGTACCTGGCAAGTAAAATATCCTTGAATAGTTAAAAATGTTTTATTTTAGACATAATATTGAGTTGCTGAATATATAAATAGAAAATGAGCAGACCTTATATGACAATAGAACGTGCTCTCAGCCACAACCTCTAAAGCAACCAGTCTAGAAAGCCAAGCCGCCGTCTGCAGCAAACAACTCTAAAGGATCAGAATTTGGTCAATGACCGCCAGCTTTCTTATTTTGCCCCTGTTTTCAACACAGGAACCAGCAGAGAATGCCAGATATGGTCAGGAAACCAATCAAAAAAATTCCCCATTTCTAGTTAGCCCACCTCCAGCATCCCCTTTCCCATAATTTCCAATCAGCATACCTGAAGTCAATTCTTTTTTTTTCTTTCTTTCCTTCTATAAAGCTTTACCACTCTTCTAGCTGCCTTTTAGTCTCTGCCAAATGCAAATGATTGGAATGACTCTCTTGCAAGCTCCAAATAACCTCTGTTTGTTTTCATTTGGGTGGTTTTTGTTGTTGTTGTAATGTGCCATCAAGTCAGACCCAACTCATAGCGCCCCCTCCTTGGGTTTCCGAGGCAATATCACTACGGAAGTAGATTGCCCCATTTTCCTTCTGAGAAGTGGCTGGTGGGTTTGAACCCTGGCCTTTTGGTTAGCAGTCAAGTGCATTAGGCACTATGCTACCAGAGCTCTTTGGGTGGTTTTTATATATTTTATCTCCCCAATATATATATTGAAACAAATATAAAAATCAGCATTAAATTCAACAGCAATTTTATTTTCATAAAGAAGACCAAGTCAAAAGATCTGAGTTCTAGAGACATATTTTTAAAATCTAGTCTGAATGGTATAATCTTAGGGGACTTATATATTTTTAATGTCATGTGGGTGCTGAACATTTATGAAAGAATAATCTTCTTATAGTTGATTTAAATTATAGATTATGTCTCTAGCAACTCATAAAATGTCATGTAACTAGAGATATTGTCTATGAATATTTTTTAAAAATTCCTTATACCATATAAACATTTAAAATCTATTAAAAGTTGTGTTGCTTTTATAACCTGATTACCCATGAAATGGCTTAGATGAGATAACCTTCTACATAGTTGTTCTTTAGCGCAAAAGGAAAAGGAATTTTGCTAGTAGCAGCTGGCCTTAACAAGATTCCTGACATTTTGCAGCAAAATAAAGAGCCCTTATAAAATGTGTAAACTAAAAGGTAAGAGATAGAAAAATTAAATATATATATATATACACACACATATATATACTTCTTCTCTAAAGACCATTTCCTTCCTGCTCTTCATAATTTTTGTTATGCTTTGTAGATACTTAGAAGGAAGAGTAGATACTTAGAAGGAAGATTGGGTAACCAAGGAGGGGTCACTATGAGGTGGATTCGATTCTACAACAGTGAATTTGGTTTTCAGTGTTTTGGTTGATACTAGGCGTTCAGGCAACATTTGTTTAATAGTTGAATAAGAATGTTCTTTAGAGACAGAAGTTGTGATGCTTCCAGCTTTCCCTTAGAATGCTGAACCCTCAGGAGACAAGGAGAAGACACCTAGCTGAGAAGTTAGCTTTTTTTGTAGCCCTCTGAATCCCAAATGCTATTCTGTGGAGATTTCATAGGCATTAAGGTGATCACTTCTGTTAAGCACAGACACAGACACAGACACTTTTCAAATTACCACTATCATTTATACATGTTCCGATCCCAAGGAAGCATCTCTATGGGAAAATAGCACAACTAAAATAATTAAGTTAATTATAGACTCAGAATAATGGTCATTCCAGCCATTCATCACAGAGGGAGTGATGCAGAAGATTAGAAAGGCTCTGACTTATGCTTCAGAACAGCTGAAGAATTGATAGAGGTCTTAGAAATATGTTCACGTCTATAACATTTTTGACATGAAATCCTGTAATTATCTGGGCTGAGACTTCTTGTTCAAAGAGCTCATTCATTTGTAAAGCAGCCCATTTTATTTTCAAGCAGGTATAAATAATATAAATGTCTTCCTGATAATAAATAAATAAATAAATAAATAAATAAATAAATAAAACAAAATGTGTCATTCTACAATATTAATCCCCTATTCCTGCCTTCTGGACAATTCTTTTAAAAAATTAGGCATTCTTTATATAAATATATATAAAATCTGAGGGACCTTTCCCATATTATCCCATTTTTAATTATCTCATTCTTTCTCTATGATGCCATCTTTACAACTCTCTGAGCATTCTGAATGCAATTCTACAAGGTGAACTGATTAACCTGATTAATTCAGAACTGAATGGGACTACTTCCACTTTTGATACGAGCATTCTGCTGAATATGTGTATATTAACATTTTAAGCTGTGAACTAGTAATACTCTAGATTTTTCTGTTAAGTTACATTATTTGTTCCCTATTTATGCATGTTGTTGTTGTTGTTATGTGCCATCGAGTCAGTCCCGACTCATAGTGACCCCTCCTTGGGTTTCCGAGGCAGTATCACTATGGAAGTAGATTGTCCCATCTTCCTTCCGAGGAGTGGCTGGTGGCTTTGAACTGTCAGCCTTCTGGTTAGCAGTCAAGTGCCTTAGGCACTATGCTACCATAACTCCCCGGCTTGGTGATAAAGAGGAGCAAAAATTTGTCAGTTATCTGAGATACTATCTTTAGTTGACTTCTCTTGGTATTGCATTTGTTACTTTCTTGAAGTACTCAGGTGAACATTTTTCAAATAATTCATTAAAAAAAGATTATTCTACCAAATTGATAAAATCACACAGTATTTTTGGTGTGTTGGAAACTCTAGTAATCAGATGGGACCTACATACAACTAGTTGCTTGCAGCCACATATATTTAATGCCTTATGCTGTGATGTAGGATCTTATTGTATACCTCCATATTTGTAATAAAATTCTTGACCAAAATTATGTCAAAGACAATTCTAATGATTTATATTTGGATATCAGTTTTAAGTTATATTGAATTTGCTAGTAGATAGTTTACAGAGAAATCCTTTGTTTGAATTCCTTTCTGATAAGTAATACTATTTGTGGTCAACCTTAAGTACAACTGAGGGCAAATCTTGCCTTTAATGCTTGTGTGTATCCCCTCTACTTTTATTTCAATTATCAGAACACTCTGGTTTTTGAATGCCTCAGATACCAGTGTCTGCTCTGCAAACTGTTCTCTTGACTATGCTGACTTTATGACCTTCTGAGAAAGCAATATCCTGATAAATTTTTAAATAATCATAATCTCTTACACACATAGAGCTGTCTCCAGTCTCACTTTCTTCTCAAGTCTTGTGTAAATGGAAGCTATCCTCAACTGATCGTTTATATTGTAACCATAAACTATTATTCTTAACTTTTTAAAAAGACCTGCCATTAGTCACAATTCTGTGGTGAGACTAAATTATACTTTTGACTCACTGCAAACCATGTTACAAATCAAAGGCAAAAATACTGGATCAAATAACACTGCAATAAAATTCTACCCACAACTTCCAGATTTCTGAAATCACATAGTATGATACCATTAGACCAGTATTTTCTAGCAACTGTCTCTCCTCAATATCCATACAGTTTTCACAGGCACGATCCCTCTCTCTTCCTTTCTCTCTCACTCTCTCTATCTCTATCTCTGTCATACACACACACACACACACCACATCCTATATGCACACACTAGAAGCAATCAATGTGCTGGGTACTTTCTGTACTGTTTTTAAATTCACTCCTCTCTCCCTCAGTTAAGAAAGCATCTCAGCATTAAAATGAGGATGATGGATAACCTCAATGTCTACCCAATTTGTAAAGAGTAAATTATTTGGAAATTGCAGCTTGTATCTATTGTGACACCTTGTGTATCAAGTAAAACTTCTTCTGCAGATAACACTGCTGCTCCAGAGAGTAATACATACAATTGTTCTAGCCCAAACCTCTGAAGACCTACCCTTACCCTCCCAACTGCCACTGAGTCAATTATGACTCATAGCAACCTTATAGGACAAAGTAGAACCTCCCTATAGGGTTTCCAAAGCTGTAAATCTTTACAGTAGACTGCCTCATCTTTCTCCTGAAGAGTAGTTGTTAGATTTGAACCACTAACCTTTTGGTTAGCCATCCAATGCTTTAACTACAGTGCCCCCAAGAGTTCCTAAACCTCTGATAGGATACTTAATTCCTACCATTTCATCTCCATCCAATCCATCAGGTATGTTCTTAGGTCTACCTTCAAAATTTAGGTTTGCAGTTTGTGATATTAGGCCCAAAAATTAATGTCCAATATTATGTGTGCCTGGACATCTGGGAAAAACTGAGAGTCTTGAACAGCCTAACCACAAGTTTCCCTCTTCACTATGCTCCCACAGAAATAATCCTAGAAGTCCCCTAGCCAAATAATCCTTCTTAGCATAGGGACCAGGCACAGTGTCTGCTTACCCATCAGTTGTTGTTGTTGTTGTGTGCTGTCGAGTCAGCCTTGACTCATAGCGACCCCTCCTTGGGTTTCCGAGGCAGTATCATTACGGAAGTAGGATTGCCCAACCTTCCTTCTGAGGAGTGGCTGGTGGGTTTGAACCGCCAGCCTTCTGGTTAGCAGTCAAGTGCCTTAGCCACTATGCTACCAGAGCTCCATCAGTAGTGAGCTTCGATCTGCTGCTAGCCTGCAAATTTTTTCAAAGAAGCCTATCATGCTTTCCTGTTGGAATCAAGGGCCATTCTACTCTTTTGTTATTATAAGCTTGTCTCCCGCAGTCCCTTCAACACCCATGACATGATGTCCTCCTCTCCTAGGCTGTAAGTATATGCAACAAATAAACTGCTGCTGATTTCACCTGCCATTTGTGAACATCATGTATTCAGCCATCCCCTTAGTCCTAGTGTGAGATCTCATCTTCACTAATGGGGTGAAGGAGAGGCAAGCAACACAAATGGCATCAGGACTAGGATAGTCTGACTACAATTGAGAACACTGGGTCAGCTTTAATGATTTGTTCTTTGCTAATTAAATGGTTCCCTGATATGGTGAAGCCACTCAGGATGGAATGACCAATAGCTGGTTGTGCTTTGCTTTGCAAAGCCCTTTGTTGTCTTCCTATTGGATGTTACCATTTCTTCCTACCATAAAACATTCTTGTTCCCAACATGAGAATTAATGTTATTTGACTATAGCCCGGTATGATGCACTTTTGGGTTTGGCTTAGTTTGGCATGCAGTATATGAAGCTCCTACCTATAAGACAGTGACAACATAGTACTCTAACATGTTGGTGTGTTGTGTCCTGCTTACTAAAGTTTGGGCTAGAGCTCTCAAGTCACTGTATCTATCCTGGTGAGCATCACTGACTGCATGGATCACCCATAATTATTTGTAATTGTGTTCCACAGGATGTTCCATAGGATGGGCCTTGTAAAGATCATTCTTGAGGTTTATGGAAAGTAAGGAGACCACCACTCTGAAGAAAATTAATAATGACACACTGGTTGTCTAACAGTTGCTGAGATCAGTAGCATCCTTACTTGCCTTCTATGTTGTTGCTTCCATTACTACTTTCCCTGTCACTGTGACCCCCAAGGGTATCCGGGTACACATCCATGGCAGCCTACAACCCAGACACAGATTATTAAAAAAGGGGGAAGTGTTTGATACCCAGCAGCTATCCCAATGTAAATCCCTTCACCAATGTGTCTGGAATTTGCTTAGTTCTGCTGCTTATCAGCACACCAAAGGGATAATCTAGTGACCACAAAGCTTGCTATTCCCAACCTGGGCCACAGACAAAATGACCTTGCTGGACATGGACCCCAAAGGATATAGATTGGCATTGCCTGGAAGAAGTCAGACACTTAAGAAGTAACCACAAGATTCCCAAACCTTTCTATAACATCAATAATTGATGCATATGAATTGTGGTATTGTCAAAGAATACTGAACAAACCATGGGCTACCAGAAGAACAAACAAATCAATCATTAAAAAAAGAAAAACAGAATACTACTTAGAAGCAAGGATGGTGAGATTTTGGTGTTCTCCCCCTGCACATCATAACGAGGGACAAATCCCCAGGAAAGAACATCATGTTTGGTAAAATAGAGGGTCAGAAAAACTTAGAGAAACAACAATGGACTCAAACATAGCAATGATCTTTAGGATGATGCAGGTCTGGACAACGTTTCTTTCTGTTTTGAAAAAGGTCGCCATGAGTGAAATCAAACTCAATAGCCACTTACAAAATATCATCACTTTGAAGTTCTTCACTACAAGTGATTGGCAGAGATAGAAACTGAAAGTTGTGACTTTTTATGGCTAGAAACCAAAAAAGCAATTTCTGAGGGTACTTGTACACAGAGAAAAAACAAGGTAGAGGAGAGCACACATGGCAAGAAGGTCCGACTATAGCAGAAGATATATTGCACTGGGCAAATCTGCTGCATAATACCTCTCAAAAGTATTAAAGAGAAAACATGTCACTTTGAAGACTAAGGGCTGCTGATTCAAGCCATGATATTTTCAATATCCTCAAATGTATGTGAAAGCTGGACAGTGAATAAGGAAGGTGGAAGAAGAATTGATGCATTTGAATTGTGGATTGGTGAAGAATAATGAAAATACCATGGAATGTCAGAAGAATAAACAAATCTGTTTTGGGAGAATTGCAGCCAGAACACTTCTTAGAAGCAAGAATGGCCAGACTTCATCTCACATACTTTGATCATGTTGTCAGAAGGGACCAGTCCCTGGAGAAGGATAGAATGCTGGGTAAAGTAGAGCATCAGTGAAAAAGGGGAAGACCCTCAACAAGATGGATTGACACAGTGACTGCAATGATTGGCTCAAGCGTAGCAAAAATTTTGAGTATGACTCAGGACAGGGTAGTGTTTTGTTCTGTTGTAAGGATGCTATGACTTGAAGATGACTCAATTGTACCTAACAACAACAACATAACAGAAGGTGTTTTTCATCCATATCTCTAGATTAAAGGAGCTCTTTTGGCACAGTGGTTAAGGCATATGGATACTAACCAAAAGATTGGCAGTTTGAACTCACCAGCTCTGCAGGGAAAGATAAGGCTGTTTGCTCCCATAAAGATTTATAGCCTTGGAAACCCTGTTGGGGTTCCTATGAGTCAGAATTGAGTTGATGGCAGTGGATTTGGGCTTAGTTTATGGGATTAGGTTTCTAGCTTATGGGTTCAGAATTCTTCTACTGCACTTCTTCTGATGCCCAAGCCTCTGTTATAAGAAAACTTCTGACTCCATTTACAGGAACAAACATTCATGGCACACTCATGGCATGCCTGTGATATAGTGAATAGGCTAATTCAAACCCGATTTAAGTTTAAGGTCCTTAACCCATTCAACCGTTGCCATTGAAGAGCCTTCTAAAGTGATTATATTGATTTGAGGATCTCTGGAGAAAGACTATTCAGTGACAAACATGCAAAACAAAACAAAACAAAAAAAAAAGAGGAAAAATGAATACAGAATGAGGAAACAAAACAAAACTTAAATTGAAATGACAGTCACAATTAGAAATCTAAAATTTACTATAGTAATTTATACAAAACATGTTGTTGTTATGTGCCATTGAGTCGGACCCGACTCATAACGGTCCCTCCTTGCGTTTCCGAGGCAGTATCACTACAGAAGTAGACTGCCCCATCTTCCTTCCGAGGAGTGGCTGGTGGGTTTGAACCGCCAGCCTTCTGGTTAGCAGTCAAGTGCCTTAGGCACTATGCTACTGGAGCTCGTACAAACATAAGAGGGCACTAGGAGGTCCCTGGGTGCCATCAATCATTTATGGCCTGCTGTAAGGTTAATGGTTCAACCTGCCCAGCCGCACCTCAGAAGAAAGGTCTAGTGATCTGCTCTTATAAGGATTATAGCCAAGGAAATCCTATGAAGCAGTTCTATTCTAAAAAATGAACCAGAGTAAACCTTATGGATCACAATGTTCTGATCCTATTGTTCATGGGGTCACCTTGAACTAGGGGTTAACTTGATGGCAGCTAACAACAATAAGAAGCAAAGGGGTGATTAACCCTACTGCTTCTCCATTTAACAACCCTATTTCATCTGTTTTTAAACCTGGAATGAATAAATGATTCCTTATGGTGGACTACTGCAACTAGCTCTACGGGCCCATCCACTAAGGCCTCCATATGCAATATTCAATATTACTGAAATTTACTTACTCCATCCAACTAGCAATCAGTAAATATTTTGCTATGTTACATTTGGCTAATATTTTCTATACAGTGCCTATGTCAACAGTTTCTCTGCAGCAATTTACCTTCACATCTTAAGGGGCAAGAGCTCTGGTGGCATAGCACCTAAGGCATTTGACTACTAACCAGAAGGTTGGAGGTTCAAACCCACCAGCCACTCTGTGGAAGGAAGACTGGGCAATCTACTTCTGTAAACCTAAAGGTGGTCTCTATGAGTTAGAATCGACAGGATGGCAGTGACCTTTTTTCTTCCCCCGAAGGAGCACAAATTACCTTCACCAAGCTGCCCATGGGGAACCTCAACAGTCTTGGCATTGCACAGAATCTTTGCAGGCAGGCTCTTAACCATTTTTACCTTTCTCCAGGAGAAGGTAAACTGGAACCTTGGAATTCTGACTTCGAAGACAAAACATTTGTCAGGGACAAATAAAAATATTGATTGTTCTAGTTGTAGTGAGCATAGCAGGCTAAGAGAAAATAAATGGTTCCTGTCACCAAGAACCTCATAATCTCTCAATAGCACCAGATGAGCAAGATACTCACAGCTTTAGCAAAAGCTATTTCAGGTTAACCATACTAATGTGAGGGCACATGACAGCAACTCTACTTCATGTTAATTTGAGTATTTTTCTTTTTTGTTCTTACAAGTACTTTTCATCATTATAAATGTGCAAAAAGTAGTGGAATTGGTATCCTCTGACCTCTCCCAACTTCACAAGAAGAAATGAGAAGGATCAACAGCAACAGCCCAGAGTTGATTCCTATGAGGCAAAAGTCAGGCATGCTGCCACCTTCCAACCAATTCTGAAGCTAATTGTCCTACCCACAGCATTCTATTTCTTTGCTGGGTTCAATAATTTGTTGTGATGGTCACACAGAACTCACAGACAATATTCACAATTATGTAGTTTATTAGGAAGTAAAATAAATAAATAAATAGCTCACTGCCCTCAACTCGAATCTGACTCATAGTGACCTCCTTGGGTTTCCAAGGTAGTATACCTATGGAAGCAGATTGTCCAGTCTTCCTTCCGAAGAGTGGCTGATGGGTTTAAACCATCAGCCTTCTGGTTAGCAGCCAGATACAATTCTTCCATCAGGACAGTCTCCCCTCTGCCATGCTCATGTGCTCACCTCTCTTTGGCCCTAAGCCTCTCCCACTGGCCAACGCTCTGTTCAGGCAAGTGTTACAAAGCTCTTTTAACTCTGCCTATAGGTTCACCTCAATCCACCAGCAAGCCTCCTGCCCAAAGGTACTCAGCTTTTGTGCTCTGTGGGCCATCAACCCGCAGCTCTGTCTCATACCACTCTCTCAGTTCTGATGCCATCATCTCTCAGCTGTCCTCTCAGTGTAGGGCTCTGCAGTTTAAGGATCCACCCCGGATCCACTCCACTCTCAGTTCTACTCCATCTTGGTGGTAGTGAGATCCCTATTTTTCCGCTCCTGAGATGGCTCATTTGAAGCCTGGTGGAATGGCAAAACTGACCAATCCCCTTGCTAGGCTTCTTTATAGCGTAAACACAATCCCATCCCCACAAAGGCACCAGTTACCTTATTTGCATTATTAGCAAGCTAGCCAATCCCTTTGGTAGACCACAAAGCATCTCATAGGTACATATTTCCACCCAGTCATCTAGTGGAAGTCCAAAGACCATGGCTAGAAGAGCCATACCAAGTAATTCACTGTCCCACAAAAAACAATATAGATTCATTGGAATATAATTCAAATCCTTACATATGTAAACTAAAGACATTTAAAACAAATGAAAACTGTAGAAACTTACAACTGAATGTCTTATTATCCATTTAGACCTTTATCCAAATAATTTTTACAGAATTAGAATTTCAGACATTTATTCTTTTCTAACTAATCCTTCTGTGACTCAGGCCTTTTCACACGTTTCCTACCTTGGCATATTCTTACTTCAAAAATTCTACTGTCAAATATCTATCTCTTCTTCCAATATCAGCATAAATATTGCTTACCCCCAAAATAATTTAGTTCATGTGTTAAATTCTTTCATATAACACCCAACATATTTCATTTTAGGACTTACTATAATTTAATATTTGATTAGAGATACATATGTAAGCAGAAATTTTGTATTCACTATTAACTATCTCTTAATGAATATTTCTCTTACACTACATCAGAGGACTTATTTTTGAAAAGTGACCACACATTATTAATAGCCTCATTTGAATTTACAGCTGTACTTAAAGATTGAACACTAAGTGTTTTAAGTCCAATGGTGGGGATTTTCCTGAGGATATTCCATTAGAGAAGCACTTGATAAATATTCCTTCAAGCAATGATACATTATAAACATAATTTAATGTATCATTTTTCCCATCTTGTCTTCTAAAAAGTCTGAATAGTGTCCATAATATACCTAAACCATAGAGTATTTAATTAACTCCTTATATTTGGGTAACTGCACTGTTGACATTTTTATGATATTGTTATGCATGATGTAGCAATAAAATTATGTTTTGCATCAAACATAAATGCCTAGAAATGGATTTGTTGGATATAAAGAAGATTTACGAATTTTCAAGCAGTTAAGAAAAAATCAGTAGAATATGATAGAATAACTTTTGCATATCAATATGATTTTCAATACAGGACCATTTGTTAATATGACTTTCTTTGGTCTCTTGGAAAATAAGACATATCTATTTTTACTATCCACTTTCTTTCTCTTTCTCTCTTAATGTTGGCTATGTCTGTTGTTGATGTCATACATTGGTCAGATGTACACAGATTATTCAAAGTCATTAAGTTCAAAAGTAGAAGTGGAGAAGAAATAGGCTCAATTATTAATGATGATTTATTTAATACATGACACATTAAAGCCATCCTTATGTTTTAAAAGTATAATCTAGTTTTTCTCACACCAAGTTATTTGGGGTGCATCTATAAATCTTGAGTGGTTGGTATTGATTTTATTTTGCATTATGATAATGTTTTTGCATATCTGACAACTTAAAAGCAGAAGTTTGAGTAGAGTTTGAATTATTATAATGTAATTATCATACATTAAATGTTGGCACATACTACTTATCTTGCCTCATCATTTACTGATGCTAGGGTTGGATAGTTATAAATACAATTCAGACACACTTTTATGTATGTCATCTAATTTTATATATCAATACTTTTTAAGATTTAAGATTTTTAGAAATTAAATTATGTGCTAAAGACTGCTAATTACCTACGTGAATCCCAATGATTTTCTCTTCTTAGTAGAAAATTCAAATTATTACTTGGGATAGCAATGACCCTTGTTAAGAGATTAGATATCTGAGGCTTCCTGGAAATTAAGTGTGGCTACGTAACTAAGTTATATTATATTAAATGTAAAAGAAAATATCAAAATTAAAAGAAAGCCACAGACATGGCTTCCAGTAGTTTGTCCTCTCCCTTTATTTTTTTTCCACCAGTGGTCTTCAGCTTGAACATGAAGGAGCACTTTAAGTGGTGTTAAGCCAGCTGATTATAAAGCTAGAAACCAGCAGTGATTTGTCTATATTAGTATAGTATTTGTTTTTATAAGAATGTATAATCCGAAGAGTTCTGGTAAGATGGAGAAATAGGCAGAAAGACTGCACAGACCCTCTTCAACAAAGAAAAGGGGAACCAATTAACACAGATACAGAAGATAATCCTGGACCTCTGTGCTTTGAAGAGAAGGATATAGAAGTGTACTAAACTCTAACCAGCAGAAGAATTTGCATGGAAATACTAAAAAAGGAGACATACAGAGCTGCGGTCTAGCAGTTATCCTGATGACACAGACAGCTTGGATATTGCCGAGTGGTGGTAGGACCTAAGAATTAACCTAAAAATCAGTCCTGCTAGCCAGGGACTGCACAGAAGACTGCTCTAGTGGCTGGGGAATAAAAGGAGAAGCAGAGAAGATGAAGTCAGGCTGAACTGTGGACTTGTGCCTGTTCAGAGGGTACAGCCATTTTGAATGTTTACAAGCAGCTTGACCATTTTGGATATTTAAAGCAATAGCATTCCCCAGATTCCAGGAACTTAAGAACAGGATCCACTTGCCAGGAACCCCAAGGATATTCTGGATGCCATTGACTGGAAAGGTGCAACATTCCCCTTGTTACTCTTTTACCCCACATCCTCTTGGTGAATGGAGGTATGGTCATTCCTCACTCCCACCCACCTTCTAAACTGACAGGAATTCCATCCCAGTCAGTATGGTCCAACAAAGCTTGGGTACCCTGCCCCAATTTTTCTTTTTTTTTTAGTTTGTTTCTTTTAGTCTGTTTTATAACTAATATTATTATTATTATTATGCTTTTTATTACTATTCTTTATTCTTCCCTTCCCAGGTTCTAGTTTCCAGCTTTTTCTCTTTTCCCTGTTCTTGGTTCCAATTTATTTTCTTTCTCATAGTTAACATGGTTCTTTGTTTTTCTTTTTGTGTTTTTCCCATTTTTCTCATCATTATTCTCCTACTCCACCTTTTTTCTCTTATTGTCCTCTCATCAGATAATGTGGTGTCCCCCTTCCACATTTTTTCCTTTTTGGGTTATTGTTCCTTTGTGATTATGTGGTATTTTTTTTTTTTTTGCCCATTTCTTTTTAATTTTTGAGGGCTATTCAATTGTTATTTTTGTCTAACTGAGGGGGAGACAGCAACGGTCCCCATATGACACAAGTACACCCACACCTCCTGCAGCTTCACTTACTGTGTGAGAGCCACCACTTCCTTCTCCACCAAGGGGCCAACAATAAACAACCACTAAGAAGATCCTGATGCACCTTAGCTGCTCTTCACAGTTAACAGAGATCTAAATACAACAACAACACAATGCCTCAGAGAAAATAGACTATCACTGTCCACACAAAGAAGCAAGATAAAGTGGAAGAAGCAAGGCAGCAGAATACAGACCCAGAGCATACCCCTGAGATAGCAGCAGCATTGGAACTCCCTGATAAGGAATTCAAAATAATTATATTTAGCTATCTTCAAAGGACTGAGAGACAGATTAAAGAAGACAAAGACAAAACCCTAGAAGAATTTTGGAAGAAAATACAAGAACAAAATGACAAAATAAATGAAAAATTAGAAATGATTCTAAATTTACAGCTAAAAATCCAGAAGATTAATACTAAATGGTCAGAAATAGATAACACAGTGAAAGGGCAAAGGAGTAGAACTGACGCAATGAAGGACAGAATTAATGAGATTGAAAAGAAACACCTGAATACTCTTTGGAAAAGGATCAATCAGAAAAAGAGATCAAAACAAAAAGAAGAAATCCTAAGGTTCATGTGTTGTTGTTGTTGTTGTTGTTGTTAAGTGCCGTCGAGTGATTTCCGACTCATAGCAACCCCATGCACAGCAGAACAAAACACTGCCCGATCCCACACCAGCCCCACAATCCCTGCTAAACTTGAGCCCATAATCGCAGCCACCATATCAATTCATCTCGTTGAAGGCCTCCCCCTCTTTC
>NW_006922031.1:1802493-1803597 GCF_000298275.1 Orycteropus afer afer | reverse complement strand
TATCAAGCAAATAGCACCTGCAAAAGAGCAGGAGTAGCAATATTAATTTCTGATCAAATTGACTTTAAGACAAAAACCATCATATGAGACAAGGAAGGACCTTATATAATGATTAAAGAATCAATTGAACAAAAAGATATAACCATAATAAATATCTCTGGACCCAATGAAAGAGCCTCAAAATACATAAATCAGAATTTAAAAGAGTTGAAAAGGCAAATACATGATTGAACAGTGATAGTAGGAGACGCTAATACACCACTTTCAATGAAAGATGGAACAACTCTAAAGGAACTCAACAAAGATGCAGCAGAGCTAAAGAATGCAATCCACCAACTTGACCTTATAGACATCTTCAAAGCACTTCACCTAACAGCAGCACAATCTACATTTTTTTCCAGTGCACGTGGAACATTCTCCATGATAAACCATATATTAGGTCATAAAGCAAGCCTTAATAAATTTAAAAACATTGAAATACTGCAAAACATTTTCTCAGATTACAATGTTATAAAATTAGAAATCAACAATAGGAAGATAAACAAAAATAGACTAAAAACATGGATATTATAGAACACCCTCCTTAAGAAAGACTGTATAAGAAGGAATAAAAGTGAAATTGAAAAATTCCTTGAATAAAACGAGAATGAGAACAAACATACCAAAATCTTTGGGATAGAGCAAATGCAGTGATTAGAGGCCAATTTATAGCAATAAATGCACACACCAAAAAAGAAAAAAAAAAAAGAACCAATATCAATACTTTAAAGCAACATCTCCAACAATTAAAAAAGAACTGCAAGAAAAACCTACAGTTACCAGAAGAAAGAAAATAGTAAAGATTCAAGAAGCAATCAATGAAAAAGAAAATAGAAAGACAAGAGAAAAAATCAACAAGATCAGAAGTTGTTTCTTGAAAACATTAATAAAATTGGCAAACCACTGGCAAATTTCACAAAGGAAAAGAGGGAGAGAATACAAGTAACATGAATAAGAAATGAAATGGGTGACATCACAGCAGAATCAACTGAAATCAAAAGGATAATATCAGGATACTATGAAGAACTATATTCCAACGAATTTGAAAATCTGGAAGAAATGGAC
>NW_006922031.1:1798530-1801583 GCF_000298275.1 Orycteropus afer afer | reverse complement strand
CAAGATCAACATCCTAAAATCAGTTGGATTCCTCTACACCAGCAAAGAGATTGCTGAAACAGAAATATGGAAATCAATACCATTTGCAATGTTGTTGTTGTTGTTATGTGCCGTCGAGTCGGACCCAACTCATAGCAACCCCTCCTTGGGTTTCCGAGGCAGTATCACTACAGAAGTAGATTGCCACATCTTCCTTCCAAGGAGTGGCCGGTGGGTTTGAACCGCCAGTCTTCTGATTAGCAGTCAAGTGCCTTAGGCATGATGGTACAATAGCTAACAAAAAATAAAATAAAATAAAAAAATAAAAATCTTACTAAGGACACAAAAGACCTGTAGAAAGAAGACTATAAAAACTATTTCAAGAAACCATAAGAGATCTGCATAAATGGTAGAACATACCATGCGTGTGGATAGGAAGATTGCACGTTGTGAAAACGTCAATTCTACCCAAAGCAATCTATACATTCAATACAATCCCAATCCAGATCCAATCAACATTTTTAAGGATATGGAAAAACCAATCACTAACTTTACAAGGAAAGGAAAGAGACCTTGGATAAGTAAAGCACACTGAAGAAGAAGAACAAAGTAAGAGGTCTCACACTGCCAGATTCCAAAACCTGCTATACAGCCACAGTAGTCACAACTTTCTGGTATTGGTATAATGACAGACACATAGACCAATGAAATAGAATTGAGAACCCAGAAATAAATTCATTGATCTATGATCAGCTGATCAAAGGGCCAAATCCATTAAATTGGGAAGAGAATGTTTGTTTAATAAATGGGGGAAAACTGGATATCCACTTGCAGAAAAATGAAACGAGATCTGTACCTCACACCATACACAAAAACTAACTCCAGATGGATCAAAAACTTAAACCTAGAACTATAAAGTTCCTCAAGGAAAAAATAGGGGAAAATTTAGGGGCCCTCATATATGGCATAAATAAACTATAAGCATAAGCCAACATGCACAAACATCAGAAGAGAAACTAGATGAATGGGACCTTCTAAATATTAAAATTATATGTGCTTCTAAAGACTTCTCCAAAAGAGTCAAAAGAGAACCTACATATTGGGAAAAAAATATTTGGCTTTGACATATCTGACAAGGGACTTATCTCTAGAATTTATACAAACTCCAACCCTTCAATAACAAAAAGACATATAATCCAGTTAAAAAATAATAAGAAGACATGAATACACACTTCACCAAAGAGGATATTCATGCAGCCAACAATCATGAAGAAATGCACATGATCATTAGCCATTGTTGTTGTTGTTGTTGTTATTTGCCGTCGAGTCGGCCCCAACTCATAGTGACCTCTCCTTGGGTTTCCGAGGCAGTATCACTATGGAAATAGGATTGCCCAACCTTCCTTCTGAGGAGTGGCTGGTGGGTTTGAACCACCAGCCTTCTGGTTAGCAGTCAAGTGCCTGTGGCACTGTGCTACCAGAGCTCCCATTAGAGAGATGCAAATCAAGACAACAATGAGATACCATCTGACCCTGGCACTAGTAGCAAAGTTCAACAAGATAGAAAATAACAAATGCTGGCGAGTATGCGGATATATTGGGACTCTCATACGCTGCTGATGGGAATGTAAAATGATACAACCACCATGGAAAGCAGTATGGTGATGTCTTCAAAAGTTGGAATTAGAAATACCATTTGACCCAGCCATTCCATTACTAGGTACATGTTCTAAAGAAGTGAGAGCCATGACAAGAACAGACATATGCACACTTATGTTCGTCACAGCACTATTTACAAAGCAAAAAGGTGGAAACAACCTAGGTGTCCATCAACTGAGGAATGGATAATCAAACTTTGATACATACACACAATGGAATACTAAGCAACCCTAAAGAATAACATAGAATCTGCAAAAAACCACATAATGTGGATGAACTTGGAGGACATTATGCTCTGTGAAATAAGTCAATCAGGGAAAGACAGATATAATATTAGTTTTTTATTGTAAAATGTCAATGAAAAGTTTATACATGGAAGGAAACTTTATTGGTTAAAAGGGGTGGGAGGGGAGGGGAGAGAACACTGTTTGAGGTAGAGATAAGCATTGATTTGGGTGAAGAGAAGGGGAATATAGCGAATGGGAGTGATCAACATGGTGGCATTGAGGGAGAGGAAGACATAGAGAGGGTCATGGGAGGTACAGACAACAAAGATGAACCCTTTTGCACATGCAATACTGCGTTGTCGGTGAAGGCAAACATGAGTATAGGGGTGGATAGATGGGTGGATGGGCTGAATGATTAGGTATGTCTATGCAATGGGTAGTGTACCAAAGACCATGCATAGGGTTGACAGACAATGGTTCTACAAGTGTATTTTTATGTTCTGTAAGAATTCCCAGGTGCATAGTAGAGCTGACAAGGGACATGGTTGTAGTCACTTCTTGGCCACTGCCAGCTACCAAGAGGGAGTGAGTAGTTCATCCTTTGGGCTTGGGATCATAGTCGCAGGGGACATTAAGCTCAATTGGCATAACATACTACACAAAACATTGTTCCACATCCTAATTTGGTGAGTAGTGACTGGGATCTTAAAAGCTTGTAAGAGGCCATCTAGATGCAGCGATGGGTCTTTCCTTGTCCAGAGTGAAGAAGAATGAAGAAAACCAAAGATTCATGGAAACAATTAGTCCAAGCGACTGGTGCACCATACAATACTCAGCCTATATAACTATGAGACCAGAAGAACTAGATGGTGTCCGGCTACCACTCTCAACCACTCTGAGGGGGATCTATGTAGGAGATCCTGGATAGAGAGGGAGAACAATGTGGAACAAAACTCAGAATCATTTGGAAAAAAAGAAAATAAAAGGGGGTGGGGCTAGGTGCCGGTCTGATATAGAGCCTGGTGGAACCACAGAAACTATAGCCCCTAACTATCCTTCAGGTCTGGAATTGAACCCACACCTGTGGCTTCTGGCCAAACAAAAGACAGGCATATGAGTTGAACATTTACCTGAGGTAGATACACTCCTTGGAGAGAACAATCATGGGAGAAAGAAGGGCTGCTTATG
>NW_006922031.1:1793432-1794052 GCF_000298275.1 Orycteropus afer afer | reverse complement strand
CAATGAGATACCATCTTGCTCCAGCACTAGTAGCAAAGTTCAACGAGACAGAAAATAACAAATGTTGGTGAGGTTGTGGAGAGATTGGGACTCTCCTAAACTGCTGGTGGGACTGTAAAATGGTGCAACCACTGTGGAAAGCAGTATGGTGATTCCTTTAGAAGTTGGAGTTAGAAATACCATTTGTCCCAGCCATTCCATTACTAGGTATATACCCAAAAGAAGTGAAAGCCATGACAAAACAGATATATATGCACACCCATGTTCATAGCAGCACTATGTACAATAGCCAAAAGATGGAAACTACCTAGGTGTCCATCAACTGAGGAATTGATAACCAAACTATGGTACATACACACAATGTAGTACTATGCAATGCTAAAGAATAAGGTAGAATCTGCAAAACACCACATAACATGGATGAACCTGGAGGACACTATGCTGAGTGAAATAAGTCAATCACAAAAGGGCAAATATTGTATTAGTCCATTATTGTAAAAGTCAAGGAAAGGTTTATCTATGGATGGAAATTTTCTTTGTTGGTTACCAGGGGTGGGAGGGGAGGGAACACTGTTAGATAGATAGAGATAAGTTTTGATTTGGGTGAAGAGAAGGGCACT
>NW_006922031.1:1782357-1793332 GCF_000298275.1 Orycteropus afer afer | reverse complement strand
AGGTAGATACACTCCTTGGAGAGAACAATCATGGGAGAAAGAAGGGCTGCTTATGCACAGGAAGACAGCACAGCGGGCAGGAGAGCATGGAGGGATGGACACAGGGAAGAGGTAACTATCAGGAGGAAGTGGGAGGGAAGTTGTTGCACCGGGACAAATTGTAATCAATGTCATGAGACAAGTGTATGTGAACTGCTGTATGGAAAGTGAATTTGCTCTGTAAACATTCACCCAAATCACAATAAGAAAAAATGTATAATCCAGGTTATTTATATTTTTGAACATACAGCCAAACTTAATCCTTTCCATATTAATATCCATTGTAAATATCCAGTCTATATTTACAAACTAAATGGACCATTTGACAATCCATTTTCTATTGAGTATCCATGGGCTCCTCAACTCTAAACTATAAAACGCTATAGATTAGATCTATCCATTTCCCAGAAATGCAGAGGTAATAGGAGTTCTCAATTAAGTCAGTGTTTTCTTCCGCTTACCTTTATGTTATCTGCTAAATGCTCCTCATATTAATTTTTTATTCTTCACGACAAATTATCACACATTTAATCAAACATTTTTATCACACTGTTTTTGCAGGTCAGGAATTCAAGTTTAGCTTTGGTGAGTCCTCTGATTTGGGGTTTCATCTAAAAACTGCAATCGACTTATCATCTGAGGTTGTGGTTTCACTTCAAGGCTCAAGCGGGGAAGATTTGACTTCTGACCTCATATGGTCATTGAAAGAACTCAGTGCTCTCCAACTTCTTGGATGGAAGGCCTTAGATCTTTGCTGGTTGTTGGTCCAAGATTGCCCTCACTTCTTTTTTGGGGAGCTCCCTAAGTATGGTCGATTGCTTCATCAACTAGCAAGCATTATCCAGCTGTATAGCATAATCACTGAAATTATATCCAATCACCTTTGCCATATTCTATTGGATAGAAGCAAGTCACAGGTCCCACCCCCAAATTTTGGGTAGAGTACATACACGAGGATGTAAGTACAAAGAGGCAGAATAATTATGAGCAATCTCAGAGTAGGTATACCACAATCCTCTGAATAATAATGATAATTAAAAAAATCTGTCTTCTAGCCATGACATGATTCTTTTTAACTTTAGTAGCTATTCACCTCTGAACTTTGGAGAATGTTATTTTTCAGCAATTACTTTCAATTTCTTTATTTCCCAAGGAGTAATAGCACCTCAGCTGACTTCAAAGTAATTTGCAAATTTAAAATATACTCTTAAATTCCTTTATCCAAACCACCATAAATATTAATTTTGCCTGAGTTTTTGACCTTTTTGTTTATTAAGTAAGCCCAAGAAAAAGAGAAGAGAAAAAAATAATAACTGTTAAATTGGTCATGTCTATTTTCAGATAAATAGTAAGGACATGTAGTGTGATATATGAAAAATGTTTATGTACACATTTTTGTTTCATTTTCCTAAAACTAAATGGAATAATGGCCCTCAACAAGATGGATTGACAGAGTGGCTGCAACAATGAGGTCAGGTATAGCAAGGATTGTGAAGCTGGCAAAGGACTGGGCAGTGTTTCATTCTATTGTACACAGTGTATTGTATTGTACACATACAATACACTCTATTGTATGAGTTGGAGCTGACTCGATGGCGTGTAACAACAACACAACAACAACAACAAATGGAATATAAAATATTCTACAAATAAGAAAAAAAAAAATCTTTGCAATTAAGGGTGATACAGTAGTTAAGACGTTCAATTACTAACAGAAAGGTCAGCAGTTTGTTCCCACCAATTGTTTCACAGGGGAAGGATGTGGAAGTCTGCTTCCATAAAGATTATAGCCTTGGGAAACCTTTGGGACAGTTCTACTCTGCACTATAGAGTCACTATGAGTCAGAATCCACTCAACAACAATGAGTTTATACTAAAGTCAATAATAGAAGTCAAATAGAATTATATATTTTTGTTCCAGGACAAAAGTAAAAAACCTGAGCTTTAAACTCAGAATGTTAGATGCCACATAAATTAATGGACATGTTAAATGATTTAACATGACATCCAGATTTTGGATATTAATTGCTACATATGCTTGAGTTTTTTTTTTTTTTTTTTTAATTATGAAATTTAGTAATTGTTTTATTTAGAAAATTTGTGATAATTAGGAAAATAAAAGGATTGGGAATGAATAATGAGTTGGCAGATGGGGAGAAATCGGATAGAAACAGATATTTTTGGAATGCATCTCTGAGAGAGATAAGGGAGGTGGGTCTAAACACTTAGAGGTTTAGAATGGCCTTTCTCTGTGACAGGAAAAAGGGAGCTGACTTCTGAGTGAGAGAGCTGACCAGTCAATGGTGGTAATGGCTGAACCTCCTAAGTCTGGCATGAGCCAATACATCATAATGTTTACAAGTACCCATGGAATGGAATCCTGGGTTTAAGTGCCACTCTGCAAATTTACTTGCCAGATGACCATAGGAAGACCATTTACTACTTTTGAGATTAATTTTTCTCATCTGTAAGTGGGACTACAAATTCATGCCTCAGGTGTGTTGATGAATATTCAGTGAGATAGTGTTAACTAAGGGCCAAAAGAGCTCTATAAAAGATGTATAATTGCAAAGTTAAAGAAAAAACTGGCCATTTGTGTCAGTGTGTGTGTGATGATCTAAGAGAACTAGAGATCTCACCCATTCCATGGATTCTAAACTAACAATAATCCTTTAGGGCAGAATAGAATAGAACTGCCCTGTAGGGTTCCCAAGGCTGTAAGCCTTTATGCAAGACTGCCACATTTTTCTCCCAGAGAGTCACTGGTGGGTTTGAACCACTAACCTTTCACTTAGCAGCTTAATGCCTTAACTGTTATTCCACCAGAGTTCCTTTTAACTAGGACTAGTAAATGGAGTACCATCTCTGACTGTTCCCCCGAGGGTACATCTTAACATATGTATCAAGTTCATACATGTTACAGAGCATTCTCTTATCTCAATATGGAGGTTCATTACAGTGCATCCCTAAAGGTGATAGAAGACTAGAATTAGTCTGCCTGTTTAATAATGTATTGAAAGAGTTCAGCATATTTATTGGCACATAACCAACTATCATAAATTAGATTCTGACTCATAGAGACTCCCAGAGGGTTTGCAGGGGTGTAAATCTTTACAGAAGCAGACTGCCTCATCTTTCTTCCATGGAGCATCTGGTTTGAACCTCCAACCTTTTGGTTAGCAGTGAAAGCCTTAGCACAGTACCACCAGAGCTCCTTATTGGCACATAGACTATCAATAAATACCAATTCCCTTCTCAACTACTCCCATTCAATTACTGAGATTTCATAAAGTACAAATATTTTGATTTTCCCAAAATAAAACTTCCCTTTTGTCCCAATGATATATTTAAAATTTTCTTGGTAAAATCACAATCTAATTTACTTTTATTGTACTAAAGCTTGCTTATAGATAAAAACACAAGATTGATGTCCTTTTTGGGAAGAATGTTTGAAATTAAATTTTATAGAAAAACCCATAAGTCTGCAAACAATAAAGTTTGTAACTTGGATACTAGGCAATATTCTGTTTTCAAGCTTCTTAGAACACTTCTCAGAATATTTATTAGAATCATTTCAATTGTTTTAAAAGACATATTGCCTGGCCTTGTCCCAATTGCTAAATATGAGCCTCAGATATTTTATGGAAACCAGAATCTTATTAAATCTGCTCTAAAAGCTGTTCCTCTACATTGTTATATCACATTAACATTTTAGATTTTGAAAATTCATTTCAACCATGTGAATTTACTCTTACCTTTTTGGTCTTCACCTGCCATGAAGCATATCATTTTTTTTTCAATCATTTTACACTGCAATTAAATTATTCATATCCTAAATATTTTAAAGCAAGTTCAGCATAATTTATGAGTTTTATAGGCAAATATAATGTTAACTACAAATATCAGTAATAATCAGGGATGTTTTATTTTTAAAAAGTATGATGTTTTCTAGTATATTTATTTTCTATCAATAAATATGTAGAAGAGACAGCCTAAAAGAAAACTTCACAACCAGGATGATGAGATATGAAAGATATGTGCATAGTACATGGCACTAGTTAAATTAGAATGCCAAAATAAATGTGTGAATTGCCTGGGATATTTTGGGAAAACCTGGGAAAAATAAGAAATCTATTCTCACTTAACTAAATCTTGAAAAAAATTGGGAAGAAAATAAACCATACATTATGAAATAATTAAAATAACCAATAATTTTTCTCAGGCAGCTATTGTACATGGATATTGTAGTAAATTTGTAGTCAAGAGTCCTAAGTTCTATCTTTTTCTTCTGTTTGCTAGCTACATTAAAGTAAAAAATTTTTAATATCTCCTAGTCACAATTTTGTTATCAGCAAAATAGGAATACTAATATCTACTTCATAAAATTGTTGTATGGCTTAAATTAGACAATGTGAAAGCCCATTGCAAATTGTTAGACAAATGTTACTTATTACTAAACTATATATGAAAGTACTTTATCAAATATAAAACATTATCTCGATATTATTATTGAAATGCAGCATATATGTTTTTCTATAATAGTATTAAGGAGCTCTTGTGGTGATGTACCTAAGGCATTTGGCTGCTAACCACAGGGCTAGAGCTTCAATCCACCAGCCACTCCTCAGAAGGAAGATTGGGCAATCTACTTCCATAGTGATACCGCCTCAGAAACCCAAGGAGGGGCTACTATGAGTCGAACTGACTCAACAGCAGTGAGTGTTTTTTTTTTTTTTTTGGTATTGTAATTCTGACTCTGAGAATATAATCCCCATGGGTGAGATTTCCAGAAATGTCATTGACAGCAGGTAAATTGCCTGGAAATTGGCTGATCACAAAACAAGGAAAGATATGTAGCTGATGAAAAACACCTAAGTGGGGAGATTTTATTTAGGAGAAAATTTTCTCCTCTTAAAGGATTATCAGTTTCTTTCCATCTTATTGTGGTTACTACAATTCCTCTAGTAAGTAAGTTTCTCAACTGATTTTTCTCAAGTTTTCTTGATTCTAGATCAGACAAGTTTATTTCCCTTGCTCTAATTACCAGTTGAGAAAATTGTATAACTTAGTTCCAGGTGAACTAACCATGTGGAGAGACAGCATATACAATCTATAGGAAAAAAGATCAAGGGTGATATTAATTAATGCATTTTATTCTTCTATGGGTTTTTCATTATTGACATAGTAGTCCTATGTCAATAGGATAATTTTCCTCATATTGTGTGTGTGTGTGTGTACGTGCGAATTCCAACTCATGGCAACCCTATAGGACAGAGTAGAACAGCTCTATAGGGTTTCCAAAAGCTGTGTAAGTCTTTACAGAAGTAAACTATTACATCTTCCAGTGAGAAGCTGGTGGGTTTGAATCACTGACCTTTTGATTAGCAGCCATGTCCTTAACAACTGTACCACCAAGTTTCCTTTGTTGTCTCTCACTCTCTTTCTATAGTTATATACATATGTGTGTGTGTATATATATATATTTCTAATTCTTAAAATGGATTTTGATTACTTGTGTATAAGCCACACATATAGATTATTTTGAGTGAAATAATTTAGGTTCAAGTATTGACTCAAACACTAGCTATGGAAATTTCAGGATGATTGAACTACTTTGAGTCTTTATTCTATAACAATGAAATGAGAGGAAATAACACTTACTGTGAATTTTTGTTTTGAGCCTTTATTGAAATACTGTATACAGAAATTATTGATAAACACTCTCACCATTCTACCAAAACTTATTATCAAGGACACTAATAACCTCTATAGCTATGTTTCCAATGGTATTTTCAAGTCTTCATCTGAAATATGATATCTTTGCAGCAGGCGATTCTACTGATCATTCCTGTCTTCTTTCTTGAAACATTGTTATCCGTTAATGTCCATGACAACATACTTCTCTTATTTTTCCTCTACTTAAGTCATTGCATCTTAGTATGAAAAGAATCATGATCTTTAGGCAGAGAATAAATGGTGTCTCCTGAAGCTTTCTTCTTACTCTGTTGTCTCTCTTGTGGCAACCGCATACCGCCCCTTGTCAGCAATTACCATCAATGTAATGATAACACATAAATGTATATATCTGACTCAGATCTCTCCTCTGAGCCTCAGACCAAATATCCAACTGCCTACTTAAAACCTCTATTTTTCTTGGATGTTTGAATTTCGTCTTAAACTCATTATGTCCAAGACTAAATTATTAATCTTATGAAGGTGTGTCTCCCAAAATAAAGCAAATAAAAAGTTAATATTTAGCATTATTTCTTTTTACCTAATACAATGTGTCTTGTTTTGGGGAGTTTTACCACCTTTCATCCTGTTACACAAGTCCAAAACCTAGGAATGATTACTGGCACTGGCTTCTCTGTCACCATGTAGTTACTCTATCATCTAGTTCTGTCCTAGATCAACACATTTCCTATTTGTTTATGTCTGTGCATTTGCATTTCAGCCATTCTGCCCCTATTTAAGCACTACTTTCTCCCATTTGGGCTGTTGTAATATCCTCTGCTTTAGGGCCCAGTGTCCACGCTGGCCCTTCTCTAATCTCCCTTTGTACTCGAACTTCTTTCTTTACTCTTCTCAGGACATACATTTAACATTGTCACACACACAACAAATTGCTTAAAATACTGTTATTGCTTTCCATTGCTCTTAGGGGGAAAAAAAAAAAAAAAAAAAACTCCACAGTCCCTAAAATGGCAGGACCCTTGGATGAGTCCACAGACTTCTTTTCTTCCAGTTTCTCACTGCTTCCCTGTGATTCAGTCTTTTCTTTTCTCCTTTTTTTTTTTTTTTTATTTGAGTGCTATTTTACAAAGTAGATTCATTTTACATTCAATAGTTCATACACTTTCTGTTTCATGACACATTATGATCCCTATAATGTAATAGCTCTCCTCCCATTTCTTCCTTGTGATTACCCTTTGCCTGTGTCCTTCTTACCTATGGGTTCTTGCCTGCCTACTTTCTCCCTGTGCAAATACTGCCCTTCTGATGTGCCATGGTTGACTGTTCTAAGGAATGTGTCTCCCTGGTATAGTTGTTCAGCTCATTGGTCTGCCTATGATTGGTCAAGACCTGGGCCATGGGAGTGAATCCAGTTCCAAGCATTCACACAAATCTCTATCAGCCTCCTCTTCTTCTGGTTATATCTGAACTAGTCATCTCAGGAGTACTGGCTCAAGTGCTTTTTCTGCAGGGAAGCTTTCTCTGATACCTCAGAATTTTTAGCTAAAATTTCTAGTATACAATGTCTGTATCCTTCATATCACTCTCCTCAGTCTCAGTTTGTAACTGTGCCTTTTTTGATGTGATTAGTTGAATAATGTCACTTTCTATCTGTAGATCCTAAGCTTCTTAAGGACAGAGACCATTTCTGTTGTTACTCAATTGGAGTATATTGAGGGCAATATTAGTTATATTGTTGTTAATGGTAAAGAGCTCCACATTGTCTAGATTTTATTATAATATTGTTATTCTGAATCTGTGTATCTGTCTTCATCTGAAATATGATATCTTTGCAGCAGGCGATTCTACTGATCATTCCTGTCTTCTTTTTGCCCACATTTGCAGTCTCATTTTATATTAAGGTGATTGGAAAGTTGTTTTCTGAGGTACTTTTAATGATAATACATTTATATGGTGGTCTTTTGAAAAAAAACTTTCATACTTGAAATGAATATTAATAAAATAAACAGAATTTTAAAACTCTTAAATAAATATTATACATGATTTTTGCCAAATCTTCAGTTCACCTTACATTAAAAGGAGGTAATTTAAAGGAAAACAACCTTATCTCGTATTACACTCATAATGTTAAATGGAAATGAAATACCATTATGCTGTCTCATCCTTTAGGGTCTACCAGAGCATGAAATCAATATCACCATTAGCTGAAGTACAATCAAATATTCTTTCCAATATTCCAAGTGCTGTCGCTTGCATTTACAATTTCATGACACTTTTATTTCACACACATTTTCCACCACATCTTTCTGAAAAATTCACACAACCAGCTAGAATTATCAATGGATCACTGTTAAACTTAATAGAATTAAAATTAGAATACAAGATATGACTCATGTAAGGGGAGCATGATCATCTCCCTTTTCTTTTTTTTTTTACTCTGACTATATATTCTGGTCTCACAGACAAGCTGAGTAATGGAATAGCAAAAATTCCAGTGTGTGCAGCAGGATTAGAGTTGTCAGTACTGATTCAGGTATTGGCAATAAGGTGTGGCAATCTCAGAGAGGGAGCACTGAAATGTGCAAACTCACTGGAATGTGAAAATATTACAGTGATGATAGATGCTGAGATGTTGTACAGCCTGGTAAAGGCCCAAACGACTGACATGGGAAAGAGCTGTGGAACAAATTACTAAACTTAAATACTAAGCAGAGATTAGAAGAATTAAAGGAAGCTTAAGAGATACAAAGGAGGTCTGGTGGCTTAGTGCCTAAGGCATTTGACTGCTAACCAGAAGGGATGGTTCAAACCCACCAGCCACTCCATGGAGGAAAGGCTGGACAATCTACTTTCTCAAAGATTTACCACCTTGGAAACTCAAAGGGAATGACTATGAGTCAGAATAGACTTGATGGCAGTGAGTTTGCTTTTTCTCCTAAAGAGATACATAGGATAATACACAGGAACTAATACCCATCAAAGGAAAAGCCTTAAAATAATCAAAAGAATGGTGGGGAGGGGAGAATCAAGAAAAAATAATAATAAATTTTCAGGGTCTGAATAAATGTCTGTATCTTTAGATTGAAAGGATTTACCAAGAGTGAATAGAATGAATTGGGGGAGGGGAGCTCACCCATTGACATATTTTGAAATATATTTCAGAATATCAAGGATTAGAAATGAGCTAATAATGCCTTCCAGTAGGAGCTAATAGATTTTCTACAAACAAGAAAAAAGTGAAAATTAAATTATCATTAGACTTTTTATTAGTACTATCAGATGGAAGAGGAGAGTAGAGAAATATAGTCAAAGGTCTGAAGGAAAAATATGCTTTTTCCTAGATGTTGTTGTGTCTTGGTGCCACTGAGTTGATTCTCCACGCATAGTTACCCTATATGATAGGGTTGAACTACACCATAGTATTTTCGTGTTTGTAATCATTATGGAAGCAGATCTCCCGGTCTTTATTCCATAGATATTCTGGGTAGGTTTAAACAACCGATCTTTTGGTTACTGCTTAACTGTTTTGCCTCAAGGCACCTTCGTGCCTAGACAGTCACAGACAATTTCTAAAAAACATACTTTTTTATTTTTTTTAAGTTAAAAAAAGAAAAAAGAGCCAGGAAAATGAGATATAAGCAGTAACAACATACAAATAAACCACTAAATACTTTTATTATAAGTTTAATTTACAAATGAAATAAATGTACTAATTTATTATTTTGAAAATGTTAAACTTAATAACAACCTGAAAAGAAAATATCAGAAGATTTCAACAAGGGAAGTCCTAGAGCTCAGGGGAGTTTGGAACATTTTGCAAAAGGAGAACAGAGATTAAAGAACAATAATATTCTTGTCTTCTGTTGAGCAAGAAACTCTAGAATTGAAAGAATATATGCGTGTAAGTTTTGTTAAAATGGCCACAAGCTTCATATCCTTGTAAGTAGAACACATAAGAGAGAACCCTGGTGATGCAGTGGTTAATGTGGTCAGCTGTTGAACTATATATCATCACTGGTTGAAACCCACCAGCTGCTCTGGTGGAAAAGATGAGGCAGTCTGCACCCATAAAAATTTACAATCTTGGAAACACTATAGGGAAGTTCTATTTGGCTCATAGAACATTGTTCTCTGAACTGAGAATTGAGTTGGAATTGACTCAAAAGAAACTGATTTGTTTTGGGTTTTGGTTTAGAATGCACAAAATAAATGAAGTATTCAAACAGATGAATAGTTACAATATATTAGAATGACTTAAATTATTCGGCTAATAACTTTTTAGGGAATATTAGAAACTGGCAATCAGTTAAATGTTTCCAAAGAAAAATGTTAAAAAATAATTCTGTATATAAGAAATTTGGGAAGAGGGAGTTCTGGTAAAATGGTGGACTAGGCAGAAAGACTGCATGGGCCCTCTTCAACAAAGAAATGGGTGCCATCGTGACAGAACCAACTGTCTATAAATAAAAATGATAATATCAGGATGCTATGAAGAACTGTACTCCAACAAACTTGAAAATCTGGAAGAAATAGACAAATTTCTAGAAACACACCACTTACATAAACTAACACAGATTGATGTGGAAAAGTTGAACAGGCCCATCACAAAAGAAGAAATTGAACAGGTCATCAAAATATTACCAACTAAAAAAGTCCTGGCCCAGATGGTTTCACCAGAGAATTCTACCAAACATTCAGAGAAGAACTGATACCAATCCTACTCAAACTATTACAAAACTTTGAAAAGGATGGAATCCTCTCTACCTCATTTTATGAAGCAAGCATAACCTTGATATCAAAACCAGGCAAATGCATCACTCTAAAGGAAAACTACAGACCAATATCTCTCATGAATATAGATTAAAAAATCTTCAACAAAATACTAGCCAATAGACTCCAACAACATATCAAGAAAATCATTCATTATGACAAGTGGAGTTCATATCAGGAATGCCAGGATGGTTCAACATCAGAAAAACAATCAACGTCATCCACTCCATAAATAAAACAAAGCAGAAGAACCACATGATCATATCAATTGATGTGGAAAAGGCATTTGGTAAAATCCAACACCCATTCCTGATCAAAACTCTCAGCAAAATAGGAACAGAAGGGACATTCCTCAACATAATAAAGGACATTTATGCAAAACCAACAGCCAACATAATTTTCAATGGAGAGAGACTGAAACCATTCCTCTTGAGAACAGAAACCAGACAAGGATGCCTGCTATCACCACTTC
>NW_006922031.1:1771094-1779319 GCF_000298275.1 Orycteropus afer afer | reverse complement strand
TGCTGGTCCAATAGAGCCTGGTGGAACCACTGAGAATAAGGCCCTAGCTTCCCTTCAGGTCTGGAATTAAACCCACACCTGTGGCTTCCAGGCAAACAAAAGGCAGGCATATGAGTTGAACATTTACCTGTGGTAGATACACTCCTTGGAGAGAACAATCATGGGAGAAAGAAGGGCATCTTTTGCACAAGGAGACAGCTCAGCGGACAGAAGTACAGGAAGGGATGGACACAGGGAAGAGGTAACTATTGGGAGGAAGTGGGAGGGAAGCTGTTGCATTGTTGTAAATTGTGGTCAATGTCATGAGACAAAGTGTATGTGAACTGCTGTATGGAAAGTGATTTTGCTCTGTAAATTTTCACCCAAATCACAAGTTAAAAACAAAACAAAAAAAAAAAAAGAAAAAGAAATTTGGGAAGAGAGGTAGGGTATGTGTGACAGAAAATAGAAAATAAGGTATGCAAACACTAAAACTATGCAAAATACAATTCAAAGCATACCACAATGAGGGTTATCATATCACTTCCCCCAAGATCTTTAGCTGAGGCAAGACTATTTGTTGGTGTTTTCTTTTTCATTTTCATAGAAGGTGATGGTGACTTCAGTTTGTTGAGGGCAGAATCAACTATTGCATTTATTAGTTGAAGCAATATTGTATCCATGTAGGGAAAATAGATCAGATCAATAGCCAAATATGTTTTGGTAGATAAATTTCAAATGGTATAGTGATGAAAGTGTGAACATCATAGAGACTATGTATAAAATCCAGAAACAGTCAAGAACTTTTAAAGTAAAATGCAAAATACCAAAGTAAAGTGGGAAAAAAAATTGCATAAATTTTAAAAGTAATATAATAAAATATTTCATAGATATAATTAAAGGAAAATAAAATTATGAAAGAAAGTAGTTGTAATATTTATAACAGAGGAAAGAAAAAAAAAAAAAAACAATCAAATCCACTTCCATTGCTTCTGACTCAAAGAGACCCCCATTGGGTTGCCAAGGATGTAAATCTTTATGGAAGTAGATTGCCTCATCTTCCTCCCATGCAACACCTGGTATGTTTGAACCACTGACATTCTGGTTAGCAGCCAAATATCTTACTCACTACACCACTAGAGCTCCTTTAGAACAGAGAAGAAAATAATATTTGTATGTATAAAATGCTTTTATTGATTATAAGAAATAAGACAAATTTCAGAAAGTAATATCGACAAGGAAAACAAAGCTGCAAATACTTAATATTACATAAAATTGCTAGTAGGTCATGTGAAAAGATTCTCAACTTCAGTACTAATCACGGAAATAAGAATTTAAACACAATAAGATATCAGGGAATACCATTAGAAAATACCAATGAGATGCATGACATTAAATGTGTTTAAGGATGAAGGCAAACTGACTTTTTCATGCACAGTTGGTGAGATTATAAAGCAGTAGATATTTTAGAGGCTAATTTGACAAAAATAAGCATGTCATTTAAATAATCATTCATAGAGACAATGAGAATAGCCATCAACAGGAAATGACTGTTAAATATGGTAGAGCTATGCTATGGAATTCTAAGCAGCTTTTAAAGAAGTAGATCTCTATGTACTAATGGTAAGGAGCTCTGGTGGTGCAGTGCCTAAGGCATTTGACCGTTTATTGGAAGTTTGGCTGTTCAAACCCACCAGCTGCTCCACAGAAGGAAATGTAGCAATCTACTTCTGTAAAAATTTACCACCTTGGAAACCCAATGGGGGTCACTATAAGTTGGGATCAACTCAAAGGCAGTGGGTTTGTTTGGTTTGGTATGTATTAATGACAGAGATTTAAGATATTAATTTTTAAAATGGTTAATGGCTACAGTGTAACTGCTCATGTAAAAGTTATCAATACACACAAAAATGTATTCTCTATGGGTAATGCATAGTTAAGGAGCCAATCGTTAGGCACATCACTGCTAAGTGCTAGATTGGCAGTTTGGACCCACAAATGGCTCCACAGGAGAAAAGAGCTGGTTGCTGGCTCCTGTAAATATTACAGTCTAGGAAAGCATACAGTGTAATTCTACTCTGACATATGAAGTAGATATGAATTTGAATCGAGTGATGACACCCAACAACATATATGTACGTAAAACATAAAATAAAAAATTCTGGGAGAAAACACAGAAAGATTATATTAGTTGTTATATCTGGAGAAGGGATTTAATTGAAAGGAGTAATAATCAAAAAGAACAGAAGATTCACTATATTTACATTGTTTGAATATTTTAACATTAGGATATGTTGATAAATATTAATATTGTAAAAATTAAAATGAAATGAAAAAAGCCAAAAAATAAACATAAAGTTTGGAGAACAAGTCATTGGTACAGTTCAAATTGTTTTAATTCTAAGAATGAAAAAGTCCATAATCCTGTGAAATAAGTAGACGACAAGTCATTGATATTGTTTAAGAAAAAAAAAGGAATAATGATTATGTCCTGTTTAGTCTGGTGGCGTAGTGCCTAAGGCATTTTTGACTGCTAACCAGAAGGCTGGCGGTTCAAACCCACCAGCCACTCCTCGAAAGGAAGGTTGGGCAATCTACTTCCGTAGTGATACAGCCTCGGAAACCCAAGGAGGAGTCACTATGAGTCGGATCTGACTACATGGCAGTGGTTGCAGTTGTTTTTGTGTTTAAGTAATGATAAAGAAGTTTCTGTATACACCTAGTGAAGGAAGAAATTAGTGGTCATTGCAATTTGGAGCGTCTATTTTCTGAGACATCTTTGAGGAGGAGATTTTTGAGTTAAGTCTTAAAGAATTAACAGGATGAAAAGAAAGATGAAAGGAGAGAGATTTTGTACATTTTCATAATTTTCCATTCTTTCCTTCTTTTGAGGTTTTTATTATATTGTTTTCAATGCTTTAACTAGTCTTTCCCTTCATTCTTATTTCAATCTCTGCTTGAAAATCCAACCTCTCAGAGACAATTTAACAAGAGAGCTCTTCATGATGACATGCCAGAATGATGGTCCTCCCTTGTCCCTTAAGCCTTCTAATCACTTTGTACTTCTCTTTTTCCTTTAAATGATTTGTCCTTGATGTATTATCCATGTGTATGTCATGTTACCTTAACTGATCACCTTTGACTTTAAGGATTACATTTACTGATTGGCATCAAGTCAATTCTGACTCATAGCAACCTCCATTGGGTTTATGGGGATGTAAATCTTTACAGAAGTAGATTGCCCTATTTTCCTTCTGTGGAGTGCTGGCAGGTTTGAACTGCTGACCTTCTCATTAATAGATAAATGCCTTATCCACTAAGCCTCAGAACTCCTTAAGGATTATGTTTGTTGTTGGTGGTGTTTAGTTATCCACACATCACAAAGAAACATTTGCCCAGTTCTTTGTTCACAGTAAAGTGAAACAATATTTACCAGGTTAAGTTTTCCTGATTTTATGACCATGACCTAAAACATTATTAGGCGTTATATGACATATTCATGTATCATGGTAAAACATTATGAATAGGGGCTGGATTGCCAGGTTAGAGGGATTCATTGGGATATATATTGACATAAGTGTCAGCAATATGATGATATAGATGCTGTTGCTGTTGTTATATGCTGTCGAGTCGGACCTGACTCATAGCGACCCCTTCTTGGGTTTCCGAGGCGGTATCACTACGGAAATAGATTGTCCAACCTTCCTTCCAAGGAGTGGCTTGTGGGTTTGAACTGCCAGCCTTCTGGTTAGCAGTCAAGTGCCTTATGCACTATGCTACCAGAGCTCCTGATGATATAGATATAAGGAAGAAAATACATAGTTAATTTTTATGCATAAAGAAGTTTTAATGTTATAAAGGTGACCAGATTCCCCTCCATAATTTGTAATTTGCAATTACTTAGGTCATATTTTTGGACTGAGTAATTCATTTTAATAATGCCCTAAACATGAGAGAAAAAAAAAAAAAAGTCATCAGGGTACTTTGCACTTCTCTTAAAATCTGTGTGTTAATCAAAAGACATCAAATCATACATTAATTCAAGAACTACATCTTATCAGAATGAAGAATTGTGCCCGAGCAAAGGCTTCCAAAATTTCACAGAGTACTTAAGGTACCTGAAATAAGTAAGGCTACACTAGCAATAAAAACATGGGATTTATTCTCCTTTGTTAAAGAATGATTTAGGTAATTAACTCTTCATAAATCTTTGAAGCAACAAAGAAAAAACCCATGGCATTTTGTCTTCAAAAGAGTCAGGGAAGTAAGCTTTGAGTCTATTTCTTTTTGAAAGCTGAGCTAAATGAATTCTAAACTTCAGCTGTGCCGTGGGTGAGAAGGAAAAGCTGCTATCTGAAATGAGGTCAAGTCCATAGCTGGCCCAAAGGCAACTGTTCTCAAGAATTTGAGTTTCGTTCTTGCACCTGCAATATGAGAGTGCCAGAATTGCTGTCTTGCTTTCCCAACTGTTCTATCAGACCTCCGGAGTTAGCTTGTTTCTTCAACATCTAAAAAGTAGGCCAAGACAACAAAAGGAATGCATTACATATTTCATCTTGATTTGCAACTTTACCCACTGGTGCACAGTGTTATATTCGGACAGCTATGCTATGTAAAAAAGATGGTGCTGAGCATACAGCACAGTATAGTTACCAACCACAGGGCTTTGTAATGTCCACCCATCTTTAGTAGCACTTTGACTCTTCTCACATATTATCTTTGATGACTGATTTCTTGAAGATTCTGAGAAATGAATTTAGGATACATTAAATGACTAAACAATTCATCTTAGAAAAACTAAATATGATGTATCATTACTCAAATTACTATTACAAAATTGAAGCAATATCAGTCCTAGCAGTATCTGAAGGATTTCTGTGGCTCAGGGACTAAAATATTCAGCTACCAGCCAAACTCTCACTGCTGCTGAGTCTGATCCGACTCATAGCAACCCCTCCTTAGGTTTCCGAGGTGGTATTACTACGTAAGTATATTGCCTAACCTTCGTTGCAAGGAGTGGCTGGTGGGTTTGAACTGCCAGCCTTCTGGTTAGCAGTCAAATGCCTTAGGCACTACACCACCAGAGCTCCCTCTAACGAAAGGTCAGTGGTTCAAACCCAACAGCTTTTCCACAAGGGAAAGATGATGCAGTCTGTGTCTGTAAAGATTTACAGCCTTGGAAACTGTTTAGGGCAGTTCTACTCTGTCCCACAGATTCGGTATGAATTGAAATGGACTCAGTAGCATGGGTTTGGTATCTGAATGTATCTGCATCATGAACATTCACAAGATGCAATTGTCAAGAATGATTGACCAGTGTATAGTAGTCACTTCTGCTGTCCTGCGAAAAAAGTATCTCCTCTGAGCACTTGTGATTAAAATCCATTAGTGGCTCAATTAATCTTTTACACTCTGAGAACTACTGGTTGTCTAATTGTCTTCAAGCTGCTCTCTCTGCCTAGCCTTAGACTTTGAAGTCAGTTAGATCTCAACATATTGAGTTTCCTTTGATATTTGTGTTAGCTCTCTCCTTATTGAGTCTCTCCTCTTTTGATGTCAATGACATAGCATCATCATGGTTCACATCCTGCTTTTCTGATTGCTTTGTGCTCTCTCCTTTACTAACTTTTCTCTTTTATCCACAAGAAATAAGGGAATCCAAAGAGTAGGGCACCCTAAAATTACATAATATTTTGTTTTCAAGGTGGTGTTTTTTTTTTTTTTTTTCCTGGTGGTGTCAGCAAATAAAATTACGTAAAAGAGTCCATACTCTCCTATCTCCATTGTCCATGTGTTAAATGGCATTTTCCTTGTATTGTTTGCTCCAGAAATTTCAGTGAAGACTCTGTTGAGTGTAATTAACACCTGGCTTTGGTTCTGGTGGTATAGTGTCTAAGGCACTTGACTGCTAACCAGAAGGCTGGCTGTTCAAACCCACCAGCCACCCCTCAGAAGGCAGACTCGGAAATCTACTTCTGTAGAGATACCGCCTTGGAAACCCAAGGAAGGGTCACTATGAGTCAGGAACAACTCGAGGGCAGTTAGTTTGTTTTTGCTTTTGGTTACATAAAGATCCTTTAGCATTATTTTGTCCCTGGCTTTTCTCTTTCCTAATGACTCCAATACAAGAGATGCTGGGATTAAGAAGCTTCATTTCTCTGTGATGGATACTACAAAAATATGTCTTCTTCCAATGACCCTAGAGATGCCTGCTCTCTGTGTTTGTTCTGCATCCCACTCCACTATTCTCCTCTGTTCTGTGATTGTCTCCTGAGTTACAGTGCAGTGGATGTGATGGCAGAGAATGGTAGGCAGTGAAAGAGGAAAATGTTCTTCTGGTAGTTATGAAGGTAGAAGAATGAAATGTGATTGTATGTATCTTCTCCTTTTGATAGAAGAAAAGTATTTCCAGTTTGTACATGAAATACAATTTTTTTGTGTACATAATTCTAGCTTTTAGAAGGAGAGTCTATCTAGCTTGAACACTGACTATTTTTTTTTTTTTCATACTGAATAGTATTCTGAGCCTGTGGTACCTCCTATGCAGTCTTCCTATACATACCTTCTCCATCCCCAATTAGTAGCCAAGATTTTCATTGTAAGCCAGTTATTACCTTCATATACATGCCATAGTTACACAAGATAGGTTCTCAGTAACTGGGGTTAGAGTGAATGGTTTGAAATAAATATTGAAAATTCCCTCTCTGACTAATGCTAAAGAAGTTCAAAATTTTACTCTTTTCACTCATTCATGGAACTGCATTTGGCCTTTGTACACTCAAGTGAATACAATTAGAAAGAAATGATGTGGTTTGTTCTATTCATCTGAGAGAAATCAGAAACATAATACAAATGCAGCTTGTTAAAGGGAAATTGCCTGAGCAACAGTTAATGACCTACTTTGCCTCCTATGGAGTGTCATATTACTGTATTATTTTGCTTTTCATTTACTAAAAAATGGCATGGAAATTGTTTAAAATGGCATATTAGATGATTATTTAGGAGGTCAGTCTAAGAAAGTATTCCCAGAGTAATCTTTTGATTACTTACGAGTGCACACACACACACACACATACATGCATACTTCTTTCCAAGAATTCTGCCAAAAATGAATAATTTAAGTGCTTTCACCCAAAGCACAGTGAATTTAGAAATTTGTCTCTTCAATTTCAATGTGTTTAATCAATCCTGCTAACTCCTTATCTCTAGAGAAGAGTTGCCAATATACACCATAATGAATTAATACAATGTCAATAATTAGACTTTGGGGACTGCTTTTCTGGATCTCTGATAATATGAGAATTTTTCACAGCTGGCATCAAAAACTTAGATTTATTTCTCCCCATTTTTTTACTACCTCATGAAAACATATAATTTCATATGATCAAATAAAATATTAAATATACCCTGATTTATCAACTACTGAAATATTTAAAACTTTAATCTTATTCCACCAAAGTCTTAACTTACAATGGCCTTAATGTGTTGGTTTTCTTGACACACATATTACTTTAATTAACACTTGCACACTTTGGAAAACGTGAAAATAACATAGCTCCTTAGGCATTACAGCATTGAAAAAAAATGAGTTTTTTTTTTAGCAGAAAAAGCAATATATTTATTTATTTTTAATTTAAAGAACATCCCAAAATCTTGTGGGATTACAGGTAATTTTCCATGGTCCACTCAAGGTACAGTGATTTTTCTGTTCTCCATACCTGATGTTTTGGCATTCTTCCCTGAAGTTAAAATCATCTTCTTTGCACATGTATTCAGCACTTGGGAATTGAAGGTGGTAAGCATTTTCTGAAGATGTTGGTAAAAATTAACTTCTTAAATCTAGATATGCAGGGTCAGAAAGTCTATAATTCATGGAAAAATAATGAGCAGGATCAGTACAAACTCATAACTGATAATAATCAACAATATATATGTTAAAGTGTCAAAACACTCAAAAACTGGTCGTTGTCAAACCTTGTAATGAAGCAGTGGTCTTACCTTACTTTTCCATTCATCAGTCACTATGATGCAATTGTGGAAATGTGTCTTTTAAAGCCCATGAAGTTAGTTCTACTGCCAACATTAAAAAGAAAAAAAAATGACCAAAGCATATATAACAAAAAAAAAAAAAAAACTTTAGAAGAATTTTGGAAGAAAATACAAGGACAAAATGACAAAATAAAAGAATAATTAGAAATGATTCTAAATCTACAGACACATCCAGAAGATTAATACTAAATTGTCAG
>NW_006922031.1:1761185-1770994 GCF_000298275.1 Orycteropus afer afer | reverse complement strand
AAAAAAAAAAAAAAAAAAAATTGAGAGCAACCACTGGTTTACGTAGAGGGAATATTTTTTTCTAAATGACAAGAAGATGGTTCTGGCTCCAAAGATTCTGTTACTAAATTCTTAAGTATCTCCATGTTCTAGATTTTTAACTCTTTGCATACATTCATATGATGAGAAGATACTTTATTCTTCTTTTTCAAGCTTTTTAGGGTGATTTCAGCAAAATACAAAGACTAGGAATCATTTGTTTAGGTCTTTCTTCTAAAGATGTTAATAATAAGGAGAGGAAAAAAATACTGCACATTCTTAGTTGATTATTATCTATTGCTTCTCCAATGATATATTACTTGTAAAGTCATAAAATTAATAAGAAGGTACAGAACCCTTTAAATTACTTTTAAAGGAATTCATATAAATAAAAAAAAGAAGAAAATAAATCAATGTATAACATGTTGAAATAACGCAATTTGAAAGAGACACAATCAGAAATATTTCTGAGAACTGGTTTATGAATCCATGTTACAAAAATTTGAATTTTACTAAGTTTAAAAGGGAGTTATGAAATAATATATTAATTTCAAATATTTACTGATTAAAACTAACAAGCCAAACTCACATATTAATGGAAAATTAAATGACACTTCTGCAACATAATGATTGCCTCTCCAAAACTAATTTCTTGCTCACCACTACATAGTAGCCAGACATTTATGTTGGTGATGTTGATTCCACTCCTATGGTTAGATGGGACACTGGTTGGCCTAAGCTAAGGAGTTGACTGCTTTCTTCACTGATTAATTCACCTAAAATGTACCTAATCAGAGTAAAGTCCAGAAATATCATTCAGTGGGTGTGGTGGTGGTAAATGGTGACTCTATCTTTTCTTCCAGAATGCATGTTATGTGGATATCAAATTAAATCTGCCTCAAGTTCTTTGCTTCCTTGACGAAAGCCAATGTGAGTACAATGCTGATAAGTGGAGATTAGAATGAAGAAAGCTAAAAAGAAATGAATGCCAGGCTTGATCTAAGTACATTTGGAGCTAACCCAGCCACTAATATGTCCCCTTGATTACTTCAGCCAGTTTGAGTTGGATTTTCTGTTACTTGCTACTAAAAGCAGCTTAAATGGTAAAATGAGTTAAAAGTCATTGTGTTCATAAAATATTCCCTATTTCAGTAAGTAGTTCTGTAGCTATCAAACAGGTTCATATCATATCCATTCAATTGCTTGCTGTTCATTGATTATAGGCAATATTAGACAGTCTCCAGTCAACCAGTGTTTTATTGTCATAGTGCTTCATTTTAAAGTTATTTTGGATAAAGCAGTAGTATAGTTAATGTCAAATGAGTAACAGCTCAGTATGAGCCATATTATTGAGAGGACATTTGAAGAGACAAAACTGAAAAACCTAAAAGAAAAGTTGTTTTAAACAGGCAAAGTTTAATAATAATAATAACACATAGTATTTACTAGACACATACTACATGCCAAAGGCTTTATATGTAATAGATTATGAGTAATCCTTGTATCAACTCTGAAAGGTCTGCTTTATTATCATTTTATATTTGAACAAATTGAAACTCAGGAAGTTTTCATAATAGATCAAGTTTATCCAGGTAATATGTGGAGTCTTAGAAATAAAGCCCAAATTCTTTTGGATCCCAAACTGATACCTTTTATCCACTTTAATTTTTCTCTTCTACAAATTTATTTTCACAAACACAATGATCTATAATATTCATGACACTCTTGAAAGGAGACACTATTGTCAAGAGAAAGGGAGAGGGAGAGAAAGAGAAAGGACTGCATAAGCAAATAAAAACAAATACCAGTAATTCACCTGTGTGCAAAAAATAAAATTTTCTACGTCTGAAATCATGGCTTGTTTTAGGAATATAGTTTCATCTGAGCTCAATTTTAAAGAAAATGAACATTGTAGTAGATACAGAGTGTGATAAGTACATTCTTGGCTGCAGAGGGTTTGTGAGTTAGTACAGATGAAGGCAAGTATAATTCAGGGCGTATAGAGGACAAACTCCTGATCCAATCTGGCCTCATGAGAAATATGTAATACAAATTGAAAGCAGGAAGAAAGGATATAAATAGGTTTTAAGGTCACAGAGATTTCAAACGAAAGGTCTGTGAACTACACATAGTTCATGTGCTTTTTTAGTGTGGCCTAAACTATGTTTAAAAATATTTGAATAATCACGTTTTGGGTATGTGATCTTCAGTTCCTCATACATATTCTCTACCACTCCCTCTTGTCTGACACCAAGGAGCTTCATTCATCCACAGTGTATGTGCCCTGATTACTAACTGACAGGAAACTTGAATGTTGCAGTAACAATCTTAACGTTATTCTGTAAAATGGGGCTTGGAGACATGGAAGTGACATGACTTCAATTGTTTCTGCATCGATGGCTTAGGCAATGTTTTCTGAGGCAGGCAGAGCTGTGGAAAAGAAATGGAATTAAGGAGATTAGGTAGGATATCTATATCATAATATGGGTATAATTTTTTAAAATGAGGCCCTTAACTAGACTAAGTTTGAAAAATACCACTGATTCCAAAATCTGTGGAGCAGACAGTAAGATGTTCTATGAGTATATTAAGTAAATGAACAAAACAAATGTATGCATACAAACATCACAAACATTTTTTGATATCTAAATGAGTATATCTCTGAAGTGTTGCTAAGATTCTACGAATGCTCGATTTTTTAAAAAACACAAACTGAGTATGTTAATATAACGGGATGCTTGATGGAACTTTTTATTTAAAATGGTCATTGTGAAAGAAATAAGCAGTTTCTGTCTCCTTGGTCCAAGCCTGGGTTTATATTTGGGAAAAACTTTTTTTTAGCTTTATGTTAGTTCTCTGTTTTATTTTTACATATATAAGACAGAAACACACACTTGGAGGAAGTCCTAGTGCAAGAGGTGACACAAATGCTGTTACTTAAGATCGATATTTGATGTATTTTAAGCAGGAATATGAATTTGGTGTTTCTTTAGCAAATTATATGCCATGAATTTTTAAAATGCCTTTCCTTATCCCACATCTCAATTTAGACTATCACTGACTTAAAAAAAAAAAAAATCTCCTTTAAGATATGTGCCTGTAAATCCCTGTCTAAGCATTTGGTCACAGGAGATTAGGAACAGAGACTGCATAGCAGTAGGCTTATGTGAAGGCTGGACTACCTTTTCATCTCTTGCCAACACAAAGAATAAAAAACAACTGGTGAGCTTGGCACAGTGTTATCTAGAGTTGATTGTTGCTTCACCACATATGGTGTTATTCTAGATTTACTAATACAGGAAACCCAAGGAGGGGTCACTATGAGTTGGTTCCAACTCGATGGCACATGGCAACAACAACAATACAGACTGGGAAACATGTGGTCAAATAATCTGATTATACTTATCTTGAAAGTCATGGGGACGTAGCCACTCTTTATATGAGTGGGTAGGGTGTCCCTTAAAGATAGTGGATGTTCCCACAGTCAAATCCTGGAAAAAAGGGTCAACTGTGTGGAAGATAACGAGGTAATTCTTACACAAAATAAGGAAAAACAATTTATCCTTTATTCTGGAGCTTTGAGTGGACTGTGATTTATATCAAAAGCTTAGAAGTGGTTGGAATTATCTTAAGAGTGGGAATAAGTTTGTCTCTGCCATAAGGAGGTTGGCCAGAAGCTATACATGTACTAGGCAACTCTTTAAGAATTTAGAAGTCAAGTCTGTGTCTGTGAACATTAAATCATAAAGTAGACAGTGTTCATAGCTGTTTTAAGAAACTCTGTGCTTTCTATTACGTTATTTTGAACTCTTCATTAAAAACTTGTTGAAAAGCACAATCTTGGCTGACCATGACATGGAGAATTAGGTAAGGTCCTTGGAAGAAGTGGTCAAGGCATGAACGAATTTGGGGACCACCACAAGAGGGAGGAGTATCCAGTGGAAAGGTGCTCTTATGAGGCTCTATTAGGAGAAGCACCAACTGGATGAAGATATGTTGAGAAGAAATGGAGAAAATCTTTTCATGAGCACATATTAACCAGGAGCGTAGAAAATTCTCAGGGTGTGAGGGAGGGGCATTTGAGAAAATAAGATGATGAGTCCTTATGCCTTAATAATATGCATATGGGAAAAGTAAATCTACAGTTTTCTATCATAATGAAAGTGTTTACACAGAAACATAACTTTTAATAGTTACTCATAAAAGAGAAAACATTGACTCAATGGCACATAACAATGTATTTTGAAAAGATAGAGATTAAAAAACTCATTTCTTGCTTAAAAATTTTCTGTAATTTGATTATCTAATTCAATTATTTTACAAACCCTATGTTTTTGAAACAACTCAAAGTTTTAGATTTTAGGTAGACTTTAAGATCAAAATAAAAATCAATGTTTCCTATATATATTCACTATTGTGTGTCATTCCTCATGGAGGTGACAATGACTGAATTCTGTTCCCAGTAATTTCTGCTTCACTGGGAATGACTCCAAATTTAAATGGCCCTTTAATGACCTGGCCTAAGCTGTAGCCTCCTGACTTGCATGACATAACTGAAACTGTCAGATTCCCTTTCAGAAGTCTGAAGTTTGGAATATAAAGCCACTCTCATCAAGGATTGTTAGAGTACAGACATTCACCATTCACAGCAGAACAGAAAAAAAAAAAAAAAGGGCTTAAACTCTGACTTCAGAGATCACTTGGGCTACCCTTCCACGTTCCTGGTCATAATTTTTTTTTTTTTTTTTTTTGCCTCTGAAATATCCATTGGTGCTTTCTCATCCATCACTTTGAGCTTATAGGGAACATAGTTGATTACCATTACTTTCAACCAAATTAACCTTAATTAATATCCTAAAATGCCTGAGGGAGCTCTGGTAGCATAGTGCCTAAGGCACTTGACTGCTCACCAGAAGGTTGGCGGTTCAAACCCACCAGCCACTCCTCGGAAGGAAAGTTGGGCAATCTACTTCCGTAGTGATACACCTTGGAAACCCAAGGAGGGGTCACTATGAGTCAGGTCTGACTCAATGGCACATAGCAACAACAACAGTATCCTAAAATGCAATATGTTTAATCTAGTGGGATCATTTAACTGCATAGTTTTTTTGTCTACTATTTGCTGAGATAATTCTACATGATTTATGTGGAGAAATAGACCAATTTTATCTATTCACTTCTTTTTTTTTTTTTTTTTTTAAGACTAACCTAATCTTTCTACCTGTTTTCTAGATTCCTTCACTTCTTGATTCATTGAATACTTTCACTGGTCTAATACACACCTTCTGTTTTCTTTCATCTATGTTCAAATTACTATACTGGATTTGTGTTCTTTGAACAGGGACATAATTAATACCTCATCTTAAAGAACAAGCAAAACAAAAATCTCACTTGACAATAGTAACTTATATAAGATTACTCTTATTTCTTACCTTGACAGACAATCTTGGAAAATCAAAAAGTATCATGGGAATAATTAACTTGCTGTATCAGTTAGGGTAGACTTCACTAATAAAAACATGAAATTTTTAATGCCATTTTAAAACAAAAATTGATTGCTTGTACACACAACAAGTTCTTCATGGGTTGGTTGTCATTCTGCTCTAAGCTGTGCTTAATAGAGTGTCTAGGCTTCCAGAGCTACCTCTACCTGTAATGCTGCCAATCATTCTAGCAAGGTAAAAAAAGGAACATAGGGAAGATTCATTGACTCTTAAACCTTATCCCATGAGCTTACATGTTACTTATGCTCACATTTTTTTTGTAGCCAAAGCTGATGCCATGGCCACATCTGAGTTCAATAGGCAAGGAGACATGATCTCACACTTAGGGGCACTGAAATTTGAACAGTCACTCAGTCTACCATGCTTACTACATGCCAGATGTTTGTACACATTTTTGTATTTAATTTGGAATCAGCTCAGTTTTATTGATGAAGTTACTGAGGCTTACTGACGCCAAGTACTTTTCCAAACATTGAAGAGCCAACATATGATAACACTGAGACCTGAAAAATGGTTTACTTGAAAACTTGCTCTATTTTTCTTTTATCCATTTATCCAATCTATGGCCAGTCTTTCTCTTCTACCACCATAGGATTTACCAGTCTGTCTACTTTTCAAAGCCCATCACCATGAAAATGGTCTGGGATTGTCTCATTGCCCCCATTCACACTGGTCTTCTTGTCACTTAGCACTTGTTTCTCTGCAGGTACCATTCTCAGAGAGAAAAAAAAAAAAAAATTACAAGAAAACTCTACACATGTCATACTTCTGCTTAAAAATTTTCACAGGCTCTCCATTTACCTTGAAGCAGTTTCTGAAAGTTTTGGTGAATGAACGAATGAAAAATAGTTGGTAAAGACCTTGGATTCAATATTTTATTCACACATTCCCAAGCAAAGCATCTACATATGAAACCACCTAAAAAGTATTTTTTATGATGTGTGAACAGATAATATATTAGGGCTTAAAGGAAAAACTAATATATTTTAAATCTTACAATGCTCTGAATAAAATTTGTTATATATACGTATGATGTTGTGTTGTTGTTGTTATTTGCCATCGAGCCGGCCCCGACTCATAGCGACCCCTCCTTGGGTTTCCGAGGCAGTATCACTACGGAAGTAGGAATGCCCAACCTTCCTTCTGAGGAGTGACTGGTGGGTTTGAACCGCCAGCCTTCTGGTTAGCAGTCAAGTGCCTTAGGCACTAAGCTACCAGAGCTCCTATATATATATGTATGTGTATATATATATGTGTGTGTATATATATATGTATGTATATATATATATATATGCTATATATATTGATATATGATAATTAAAAATCATGCCATATGATATTTGGCACAATTTTTAAGTTAAAATAACAAATTGATTTCACAGTTGTACATTTAGTCAGCTTAATAACACTCCATTGATCCACTCTCAATCCCAGACCATTTCATTCAAAACCACAATTCAATTACTCTTCCCACCGTTTCTTCAATTAGGAGCAATTGAAGGAATAGATGTGAGTTTGCTCAATGAGTATGTGAAGGTAAACAATATTTGGAGATATATCCTTACTTTTTCAGAAATAATAATATTGAGATACACAAAGAAAAATATTGAAGTTGCCGGGTAACAGATGGATTTATTAGCTCATCATTTTATCTATGATGTTGACAACAATTTAGTAAATTGTCATTATATCCCAGGATCTGCTATAAGTCTGTGGATAAAACAGTAGGGAGCTTACAAAATAATACATAAATAAGTAGTTATAATATGTTAGTGTGATGAATGTCATAGAGAACAATAAAGATGAGGAATAATAGAGAGCATTAGTTGTCATATTTTCTATTTCAGTAAAATATCAGAGAATTGGAGAAGGCTTCACTGATTAGGTGACATCAGAGCAGTGTGCAGAGAGACTGTGGCAGGTACCCACAGTGAATCTCTGGGAGATGGGCACTAAAAGCCCAGTGAGCATCATAAAACACAATGGCAACAAACACAAACATTCAGATTGCTTGAGGAAAGTAAGGAGGACAATATTATGGAATAGAATGTCCAAACTGACAATGGGCTAGTTGGGAGTAACCAGATTATTTCAGACCATGGGGTTTTAACCCAGGCTGTTTAGCTGCATTCTTCCTCTGCCTCAGCACAAAAACTACATTCTCCGGCTTTCTTTGTTATCACATGTGGCCATTTAAGTTACAGCAAATGAAATGTGCTCAGGTGATATACTCCAATCCCAGCCCTAGCCTATGAAGTCTTCTTATGCTGATAATCATTCTATTTTCCTATCCACTGACTTAAAGCAGATAAGCGGGGTGGCCATGAAAGGCATATGGTTAAGATAGTAAGCTACAAGATTGAAAGAGTATGCAGGTTTGAATCATCATGTGGAAGAGGGCTACCTTCCAAACATTGGTCTTTTTAGGATTTATAAGAGTGTAAAAGAAATATTTATCCCTTTGAGCCACTGTATTTATCTAACTCATTGATACATCAGGTATCAGTCCCTTAATTAATACAGGGAGCTCTGGAGGCTTAGTGCCTAAGGCACTTGACTGCTAACCAGAAAGCTGGCGATTCAAACCCACCAGCCACTCCTCAGAAGGAAGGTTGGGCAATCTACTTCCATAGTGATACCACTTCAGAAACCCAAGGAAAGGTCGCTATGAGTCAGATCTGACTCGACGGCAATGTTTAGTTTGAGTTTGGTTTGAGGCAATGGAATGGAATTTGCATTTTTCTCACTCTGACACAGATGGGAATACTTTGCAATGTTTGTTCAGGAGAATGACATGATCTGACTTTAAGGAAGCCAACTGCCAAATCTTTCTCCCAAGGAGTGGCTAGTGAGTTCAAATTGCCAGCCTTCAGGTTGGCAACTCAGCACTTTAAACATTGTATGACCAGGACTCCTCTTTAGTTTCAACAGACATAACTAGACAAAAGCTAGCTGCAAAATTAATAAAAAGCAATATTTCTCCAAAAGATGTTCTGCACTTGAAGAGTCAAAGTGATTTTAGGTGAGTAATACTTTCTTACTCACTGAGAAACTTTCAAATCTAAAATTATAGACCAATAGAAACTGTGGTTGAAAATGTTTATGTAAGAATGAAACATTGCTCCCTTACTTGGAGGATCTAAGTCACATTGAAATAGAGAATCAGCATCAAAACCCAATTCTGGTACACACTAAGGAAAAGGAGTTATATTCTTTTTCTGTAATTTTTTTTTCCTATCTTTTTTGTAATTTCTTTTTAAAAATAAGTATTGTATTTCATTTTATGTGAAAGTTCACACAGCAGACTAAGTTCCCATTTTACAAATTTTACAGTGAATCAGAATTCTCATTATTTCCATTCTGTTCAATATGTTTCCATTGATGTAGCTTCCCCACCCCTCCTTGCTTTTCTTACCTTTGCTTTTGAGTAAATGTTGACCATTTGGTCTCATATATTTGATTATCTAAGGAAGCATATTACTCGTGGGTGATATATTGTTTATATTATAACCCAATCTATTATTTGGCTGAAATGTGACCTGTAGGAGTGGCTTTAGTTCCACGTTCAAAGGGTATCTTAGGACAATAGTCTCAGGGGTTCCTCTAGTCTCTAATGGTCCAGTAAATCTGGAACATTTAGGAATTTGTATATTGCTCTATATTTTTCTTCTATTCTATCCAGGACCTTCTATTGTTTCCCTGATCAGAGCAATTGATAGTAGAAGCAGGGGACCATCTAGTTCTTCTGGTCTCAGGCTAGAAGCGGCTGTGGTTTGTGTGAACTATTTATCCTGTGTACTCATTGCTTCTTTGATTCTTTGGTTTCTCCTTCATTTTCCAAACAAGTGGAGACCAATAGTTATTTTAGATGAACACTCACAAGCTTTTAATACTCCAGACACTCACTAATCACCAAACATTATTTTTATGAATGATGTTATACCAACTGACTGAGTTGTCCCACAAGACTACAGTTGTAGCTAAGCCTTTCAATCCAGTAAACCAATCTGATGAGGTGTTTGAATATGTGTAGGGAGTCACTGTAACTGTGACCCCTGCATACTTTACTATATGTTGTTGTTGTTGTTATGTGCCCCCGAGTCGGCCCCAACTCACAGTGACCCCTCCTTGGGTTTCTGAAGTGGTATCACTACGGAAGTAGATTGCCCCACCTTCCTTGGTGGGTTTGAACCTCCAGCTTTCTGGTTAGCAGTCAAGTGCCTTAGGCACTATGCTACCAGAGCTCCTTATTTATTCATATGTATATATATATATGAATAAATATTT
>NW_006922031.1:1756311-1760380 GCF_000298275.1 Orycteropus afer afer | reverse complement strand
ATAGTGATACTGCCTCAGAAACCCAAAAGGGGTCGCTATGAGTCGGGTCCGACTCAACGGCACATAACAACAACAACAACATACTCAGATAGGCATACATATATACCAATGTGATTCCAATTATATTTTTTGGTTGTTATTATTGTTATTGCAAAATTGTATGTTATAACAGTTTCCAAAATTGTCCCTTATTCATGTATACTTCTTTGTGTCTGCATTTACCTTCGTCAAGTTATACAGACTTTACCCATGTTGTGTATTTCCTTTCCCATTACTAAAAATAACTAATGTTTACTGTCCGAAAGTTATTTCTCCATCATTCTCTCTCACATCCCTGATAATTATCAAAGAACATTGCTTTCTGCCTGTTGTTGCCTTTTTTAAAAGAGAGATTACACAATATTTGCCCTTTTGTGATTGACTTATTTCACTCAGCATGAAGTCCTCCAGATTCATTCATATCATCTTTTGTGAACTCCTCATTCTTCTTTATGGTTTCATAGTATTCTGTTGTATGTATATACCAAAGTTTGTTTATCCATTTATCCTTTAATAGGCTGCTAAAAAGGCAAGGAGGCCATATCTTCTGATTTCTTCTAACTGCATAAGAGGAAGACAGAATCACCATCAGTAGCCCAAGGCCTATTCCTGAGATACCTGTTGCCTCCCTCCACCCCTTTCACCAACCCTGACACCACCCGTTCCTCCTGCAGCACTCACTACCTTTCTGCTAGGTTTGATGATTCACTGCATTGGCCACACAGAACTCACAGATTATGGGATTTATTAGGGAAGCACCAGGCTACAATTCAAGTTCAGGAAAAATGTTCAGTCTCTCTCAGCCCACCATCTCTCAGCCAACAGTCTCTCACAGTCTCTCACCCAGCAGTATGTGTGCCTCGGTGTCTCTCTCAGCAATGCGTGTCTCTTGTATCTCTTTCCCAGCAGCTTGTGTCTCTCAGGAGTGCATGTGTCTCTCAGGAGCACATGTGTCTCAGAAGCACATGTCTGTCATGAGCACATTTCTCTTGGGAATGCATTTCTCTCAGCAGCATGTCCTTCTCCGCCAGCAGTCAGAGAAGCTTCTTCCTCTAGGAGACCTCCTTTTGAGCCTACCAGAGTGGCCAAACTAACCAATCATAACATCGGAACTATAAGCACCTGAGAGAGAGCACGAACTTCCCAAGACATTGCATTGTGCCACTGCTGAAGGGAAATACCCCAGGTGGATAACTTTAATAATCAGGAGCTCCTCAGTTGCTCATGGCAAATTCCACCTCGGAGTTTACAAAGACTTATGGATAGAAAAGCCACACTAAGTAATTTACTACACAGCATAGCCACTCAGGTTGTTATAGTCTTTATGCTATTGAATAGTGCTACAATGAACACGGGTTTACAAATATCTATTTGTGTCACTTATATCTGTAGGATATATACCTAGCAATGGAATTGTTGAGTCATAAGGTATTTCTGTTTCTAACTTTAGAGGAAGTGTCACATTGTTTTCTATAGTGGTCATACAATTTTTTCTCCCAGCAGTGTGTAAGAGTTCGAATATCTCCACAGCCTCATCAACACTTTTTTTTTTCAGTTTCATTTTTGTAAGGGTGAGATGGTATCTCATCATAGTTTTTATTTACATCTTTTAAATGGCTAATGTGTCCATTGGCTGCTTAAATATCCTCTTTGGTGAAGTGTCCACTCATGTCCTTTGGTCATTTTTTGATTGGATTGTTGTCTTCTAGTTAAGTTATTGAAGTTTTCTGTGTATTTTTGATGTTAGATCCTTATCAGATATGTCACTGTCAATTTGTGTTTTCCCCATTCTGTAGATTATCCTTTTATTCATTTGGTAAAGTCTTTTCATGAAAGTAAGCATTTAATATTTATGAGGTCCCAGTTATTTAATTTATCTTCTGTTGTTTGTGTATTTTTGGTTGTGTATGACAGACTATTTATGCTGAAAATTAGTCCTCTTAGGTTTATCCCATGCAAATAAAATCTTGCTGAAGATAATTCAAAAGTGGTTGTAGCAATATATTGACAGAGAACTTCCAGAAATGCAAGCTGGATTGAGAAGAGGACATGGAATGAGGGGTATCATTGCTGGTGTCAGATGGATCTTGACTGAAAGCAAAGAATATCAGGAAGATGTTTATTTTTGTTTTATAGACTATGGGAAGGCATTCAATTATATGGATCATAAAAATTATGGATACCATTGAGTAGAATGGGAATTCCAAAACACTTAATTGTGCTCATGAGGAACCTACACATAGATAAGAATGCTATTGTTCAAACAGAACAAGGAGATATTTTATGGTTTAAAATCAGGAAGGGAGTGCATCAGGGCTGTATCCATTTACCATGCCTATTCAATCTGTATGCTAAGCAAGTAATCTGAGAAGCTGGACTGTATGAAAAAGAGCATGGCATCAGGATTGGAAGAAGAATCATTATCAACTGGCATTGTGCAAATGACACAACTTTGCTGAAAGTGAGGATAACTTGAAGAATTTACTGATGAAGATTGAAGACTACAGTCTGCAGTACTGATTACATCTCAACATAAAGAAAATGAAAATGCTCACTACTGGACCAATAAGTAGCATCATGATAAATGGAGAAAAGATTGAAGTTGTCAAAGATTTCCTATTACTTGATTCCACAATCAATACCAAGGGAAGTAGCAGTCAAGAAATTAAACATGTTGCACTGGGCAAATCTGCTGCAAAAGACCTCTTTAAAGTGTTGAAGAGCAAAGAGGTCTCTTTGAAGATGAAGGTGTGTCTAACTCAAGCCATGGTATTTTCAATTGCCTCTTATGCATGTGGAAGCTAGACAACAAATAACGAAAACCAAAGAAGAGTCGATGCTTTTGAGTTATGGTGTTGAAGAAGAATACTGAAAGTACCATGGAGTGTCAACAGATCTAACAAATCTGTCCTGGATGAAGTGCAGCTGGAATGCTCCTTGAAAGCAAGAATGGCCAGACTTTGTCTCACCAACTTTGGTCATGTTGTCAGAAGGGACCATTCCCTGAAGTATATCATGTTTGATAAGGTGGAGGGTCAATGAAGAAGAAGGCCCTCAATAAGATGGATTGACACAATGGCTGCAATGATGGACTCAGATATAGCAAGGCTTGTAAAGCTGGCACAGGACTGGGCAGAGTTTTGTTCTGTTGTACACAGGGTCGCTATGAGTCTGGGACAACTCAATGGCGCCTAACAACAACAACAGTTTTATCCCTATTTTACCTCTCAAGAATATTTTAGTTTCAGCTTTAACAATATTTATGTCTTTGGTCTATTTTGAGCTATTTTTTGTATATAGTGTGACATATGGATCCTGATTCATTTTTCTGCAGATGGATATACATTAATGCCAGCATCATTTGTTAAAGAAAGTATTTCTTCCCCATTGAATGGACTTTGACACTTTATTGAAGATCAGCTGTCTGTAGATGGATGGGTTTACTTCTGAGTTCTTGTGTTAATTATTTGAGTCTTTTTCCTTTCTATATAAAGTACATTAGTTTACACATTTCATTAGAGAATGTTGTTGGAATTTGGATCATGATTGCATTTTATCTATAGATTGCTTTGAGGATTATTGATGTTTTTATAATATTAAGTCTTCCGATCCATGAGCATGGAATATTTTTCCATTTATGTAGGTCTCTTTTGGTTTCTGCAATAATGTTTTATATTTTTCCTTGCACAAGTCTTTTACAATGCTGATTTCATTTATTCCTAGGAATTTTATACTTTTAGGGCTATTGTAAATAGTGTTTGTCCTTGACTTCTTTTTTGGAGTTCTTCTTGTTAGTGTAGAGGAACCCAATTGATTTGTGTATGTTGATTTTGTACCTTGCCCTTTGATAAATCATTCTGTTACTACCAGTAACTTTCTTGTGAAGTCTCTGGGATTTTCTATATATAGGACAATGTCACCTGTGAATAGAGATAGTTTTAGTTCTTTCACTCCAGTTTGGATAACCCTTATTTCCCCCTCTTGTATTATTGATCTGGCTAAGACTTCCAATGCTATATATATATATATA
>NW_006922031.1:1754541-1755959 GCF_000298275.1 Orycteropus afer afer | reverse complement strand
TCAACTCATATGTCTGTCTTTTGTTTGGTTGGAAGCCACTGGTGTGGGTTCAATTCCAGACCTGACAGGAAGCTAGGGGCCATAGTCTCAGTGGTTCCACCAGAGTCTTTCAGACCAGGAAACCTGGTTTCCGCCCATCTTTTCCTTTTTTCTCCAAATGATTTTGACTTTTGTCCACATTTTTCTCCCTCTCTATCCAGGATTTCCTACATAGATCCCCTTCAAAGTGGTTGACATTTGTAGCTGGGTACCGTCTAGATCTTCTGGTCTCATAGTAATATAAGCTGCAGATTGGATAGTGTACCAGTTGCTAGGACTGATTGTATCCATGAATTTTTGGTTTTCTTCATTATTCTTTGCTCTGGATGAGGAGAGACCCATCGTTGCATCTATATGGCAGCTTGCAAGCTTTTAAGATCCCAGTTGCTTGCTACTCGCCAAAGTAGGAGGTGGAAAAATGTTTTCTGTAGTATGTTATGCCAATTGAGCTTGATGTCCACTGTGACTATGGTCCCGAGCCTACAAGTTCCACTACTCAGTCCCTCTGGGTAGCTAGCTGGCTGTGACCAAACCATGAATATCACCATGCCTCTTGTCAGCTCTACTACACACCTGGGAATTCAGATCATACACATAAACTTATAGGACGATTGTCTGCCAACCCTATACATGTTCTTGGGTACACTCCCCACTTCATAGACATACCTCCTATTTAAGCCTGTCCACCCATCTATCCACCCATATACCCATGTTTGCTTTCACTGATAATGCAGTATTGTATGTGCAAAAGGGTTCATCTTTGTTGTCTGTACCTCCCATGTACTTCTCTATCTCAATGCCACCATATTGATCACTCATATTTGGTACATTGCCCTTCTCTTCACCCAAATCAATATTTATCTCTATCTTTCTAACAGCATTCCCTCTCCTCCCCTTCCACCCCTGGTAACCAACAAAGAAAATTTCCTTCCATAGATAAACTTTTCCTTAACTTTTACAATAATTAAACACAATATTTGTCCTTTTCTGATTGACTTATTTCACTCAGCATAATGTCCTCCAAGTTCATCCATGTTACATGGGGTTTTGCAGCTTCTACATTTTTCTTTAGCGTTGCATAGAATTCTAATGTGTGTATGTACCATAGTTTGGATATCCATTCCTCAGTTGATGGACACCTAGGTTGTTTCCATCTTTTACCTGTTGTAAATAGTGCTGTGATGAACATGGGTGTGCATATTTCTGTTCTTGTCATGGTTCTCATTTCTTTAGGATATATACCTAGTAATGGAATGGCTGGGTCAAATGGTATTTCTAATTCCAACTTTTGAAGGAATTGCCATACTGCTTTCCACAGTGCTTGTACCATTTTACAGTCCCACCAGCAGTGTATGAGAGTCCCAATCTCTCCACATCCT
>NW_006922031.1:1747427-1751520 GCF_000298275.1 Orycteropus afer afer | reverse complement strand
TATTTGTGCTTGTCCTCTTTTTTATTGTGATATGAAGGTTTATCATTTTTCTTTGAGATTACCCTGTGATTTATAATTTTCTCCTGGAATTTACAACAGGCCATTCTATCTCGCAATTCTCTTAATTTTCTCTCCATTTAGAAGTTCTGTGACTACACAGTCTTTTCCTTCTTTTTGTTTGTAGTTGCTCCCTTGCCAATTAATGTCTCTGGTTCCCTGTTTACAATCTTGAAAGCTCCTTTTGCTTTTGATATGTCCAGAGCAATGGTTTGTGGGTTATGTCATCTTGTGAATTAATGGTTGGTTGTTATTTGCTATTATTGATTCTCTGTTCAAAGGACTCCCTTTAGCATCTCTTGTAATGTTGGTCTGGTTTTAACAAATTCCCTTAGTCTCTGCTTATCTGGAAATGTCCTAATTTCACCATCATATTTGAGGGACAGTTTTGCCGGGTATATAATTCTTGGTTGAAAATTTTTCTCTTTCAGGATTTTATATATATCATCCCATTACCTTCTTGCTTGCATGGTTTCTGCTGAGAAATCAGAGTTTATTCTTACTGGCTTTTGTTTGTAAGTAACTTTTTGTTTTTCTCATGCTGCTTTCAGGATTCTGTCTTTGTCTTTGCTTTTGGTGAGTTTGATGAAGATATGTCTTGGTGATTTTCTTTTGGGGTCTCTCCTGTTTGGGGTTCATTGGACTTCCTGAATGGATATATTCTCATCTTTCATAATATCAGTGAAGTTCTCCTCCAACAGATCTTGGACAATTTTTCAGTGGTTTTATTATTCTTTTCCTGTTTTGGAATTCCTATGACATGTAGGTTATTCCTTTTAATGATATCCCACATTAAAAAAAAAAAAAAAAATGTTATCCCACATGAAACTTAGGCTTTCTTCATTTTTATTTATTTATTTTTCTGATTGATCCTTTTCCAAAGAATTATTCAGGTATTTGACTTCAATCTCATTAATTCTGTCTTCCATTGCATCATTTCTACTCCTTTGCATTTCTGACAATTTACCATTAATCTTCTGGGTTTCTTTCTGTATATTTAGAATCATTTCTAATTTTTCATTTATTTTGTTATTTTGTTCTTGTATTTTCTTCCAAAATTATTCTAAAGTTTTTTCGTGTTTTTTTTTTGGTCTGTCTCTCAATCCGTTGGAGATACTTAAATATAATTCTTTTGAATTCTTTATCAGAGAGCTCCAATGCTGCTTCTTCCTCAGCGATGTGTTCTGGATCTGTATCCTGCTCCCTTGTTTCTACCACTTTATTCTTCTTCTTTGTGTGGGCTGTGATGGTCTGTTGTCTCTGGGACACCATGGTGTTATTGTATTTAGATCTCTGTTAACGGTTTGTGAAGAGCAGCCAAGGGTAATTCAGTCTCTTCTTGGTGGTTTTTTATCATTGGCCCATTCATGGAGAAGGAAGTGGTGGCTCTCACTCAGTAAAAGAAGTTGCAGGAGGTGTGGGTGTAGTTGTGTCTTATGGGAACTGTTGCTGTCTCCCACTCAATTAGACAAAAATTATAATTGAATAACCATCAAAAACTAAAAGCACATGGACAAAAAATACACCATGTCATCACACAAGAACAGTAACCAAAAAAAAAAAAAAAAAAGGGAAAAAGAAGAAGGAAAAAAACAAGAAAACCTACAATATCTGGGGATAGGGCAATAATAGAAAAAAGTAGAGAAGGAGAATAATGAAGAAAAAATGGGAAAAATGCAAAAAGAGAAATAAAGAATGGGGTTAACCCTGAGAAAAGAAAGAAAAAGAAAATTTTTTAACCAAGAACGGGGAAAAGAAAAAGAGCTCAAACTAGGACCCTGGAGGGAAAATATAAAGAATAATAATAAAAAGGAAAAACATATTAATAATAGTGATAATTTTAAAACAGACAAAATAAGCAAACTAAAAACCAGAAAAAGGAGAATAAATAAATAGGGAAAAATATCAGGGGTGTGTAGGGCAGGGCAACTAGGCTCTGCCTGAGCACAGACTAGGATGGAGTTCTTGTGGGTCTAGAGGTGGGTGGGAGTGGAGGATGGATGCACCTCCATTCACCATGGGGTGTGGGGTATAAGAGTGACAAGGGGAATGTTGCATATTTTCAGTCATCCAGGCCCAGAGTGTCCTTGGGGTTTCTTGCAAGCAGAACCTGTTCATAAACCCCTAGAATCTGGGAGAGCAGTGGCTCTTTAAATATCCAAAATGTTCAAGCCACTTATAAACATTCAAAATGGCAGTGCTCTCCACACAGGCAAAAGTCCACAGCTCAGCCTGTCTTTCTCTTCATTGCTGCTTCTCCGTTTATCCTCCAGCTACCAGAGCAGTCCTCTGTGCAGTCCCTGGCTAGCAAGGCTGGATTTTAGGTTAATTCTTAGGTCCTACCACCACTTGGCCCTCTCCAGGCTGTCTGTGCTGTCAGGATCACTCAGAATTGCTGCCAGACTGCAGCTCCATATGTCTCCTTTTTTTGGTATTTTCATGAAAATTCTTCTACTAGTTGGTTTTTTTTCTTGTTGTTGTTGTGTGCTGTTGAGTCGGACCTGACTCATAGAGACCCTTCCTTGGGTTTCTGAGGCAGTATCACTATGGAAGTAGATTGCCCCATCTTCTTCCGAGGAGTGGCTGGTGGGTTTGAACCGCCAGCCTTCCGGTTGGTAGGCTTAGGCACTATGCTATCTTCTATATCCTTCCCATCAATGCTCAGGGGTTCAGGATTATCTTCTGTGTCTGTGTTTTTTGCTTCCCCTTTTCTTTGTTCAAGAAGGTCTGTGCAGTCTTTCTCCCTATTCTGCCATCTTACTGGAAGCCTCCAATGCTATATTGAATAAGGGTGGTGATAGTGAAAACTTTTGTCTTATTCTCATTCTCCAGAAATCTTCACTGTAATCTTAATGGAAGTGGGTTCCTAGGTCTTTTCATTCATAGTACCAGTGGGTGGGTTTGAATAGCCAGCCTTTAAGTTAACAAGTCCATAGAAAACTATTTATGGGCCTAGGGACCTAGACCAGAAAGGTAGAATATTAGAAAAAGAAAAATATAGATTGTGAATGTGGTTCTTGAAAGTCAACTGATAGGAAGAGTGGATGTGAATATTGTTGAAAACTTAATGTTTCTTATAGGTAAGTATCATGAGGGTGGAGAATTTCTCATTAAATGGGATTCATGAGTGATTATGACAATGGCTGTTTCAGTGAAGTGGTGAGCACAGACACACACACACACACACACACACATCTTACTGGTGTATATTCAAGAGAAAACTGAAGCACAGAATTGGAAATGTGACCACTGAAAACCCATTAAAAATTTGTATTGTAAATAAGATAAAGAAAAAAATGAAGTGGTAGTTGGAGTAGTTATGGAATTAAAGAAATTCTGCTTTGTTTTTCATTAAAGGTGGTTGATGTTAGAGTATGCCAACAAGAATGATCCATTTGAAGGAAAATGATGACGTAATACATAAAAGAGACACTTGCTGTTGGCAAGAAATTATTAGATTGGATGCAGAGATTATTGGCTTTAAAAATAAATATAGATAATTTACCAATTTTACACAAAGGGAAATCAACTAACTGGTATTCGTCATGTGGGGTGTATATGTGGTAGGAATTTTTAGAAGCACTTATTATTCTATGTTTTCTAAATTAAATAGAACCAAAGATCAAAAGCCAAAGCTGAGAATGCAGGAAGATGTAATAGAGGCTTGATAGGAAATGAAATGGCATAATAGTCATCTAAAAGATGGACTCAAAATGGATTTGAATAAGGTATCAGATTGTTGGGCTTTATCAAGGTACCATTTATGGTTAATAACCATCAATATTAGGTGACAGTGATGCACAAGGTTATATATTTTTTCTACTCATTTATTGCTGAACTATATGCAGTTGGATTTAAACAGCATAGTTGTTTTTCTAGATGAATACAATACAATTAATGAAGAGTAAAAGAGTTAGAATCAAAATCTTCAAGTGAAGATGATTTGTAGCATTTACTGATGAACATCAATACCTACAGCCCTTAGTATGGATACTACCTCAACACAAAAAAAAAAAAAAAAAAAAAAAAAGTATTT
>NW_006922031.1:1742766-1747327 GCF_000298275.1 Orycteropus afer afer | reverse complement strand
CAGTTACTAATATGCCTAATATTATTGATAAAAACTTATACAAAATCTAAAGTATGACCTTGTAAAATGGATAAGTAAAACAGGAGGAAGACAGGATAATTGGAGGATAGGAGAGTCCATCTTTGTAAAAACATAATCAGCATAGATATTGGAATTATTAGTAATTATGACAAAGATTGTTTTAGATAAATAGATAGTGAGGCAGATATGAAGATCTACAAGGAATGAGAAGTGACCCCTGGGATATGTAGATGACTATAAAACAACAGTAGGTTTTATTAGCTTCAAATTTGAAGAGTTTCTGAAGAGAAAAGGAAGTGATTGAATGTAGGTTACCTACTCCACTTCAGACCCAGTGGAACAAGTGTATATAACATATAAATAGTGACTCCTTAAGAGTGATTCCATTGGAAATACTGTTATCAAATGAGGATGAGATTTCAGTTAGAGAATGATAGTGGAAGAAATTTTTTTTTTTTTTTTTTAAGTTTACAAATAAAAGGATTTTGCAGCTGAAAGATTTTTTAACTCTAAGAACTCCCACCAGCCACTCTTCAGAAGGAAGGTTGGACAATCTACTTCTGTAGAGATACTGCCTCAGAAGCCCCAGGAGGGGTCACCATGAGTTAGATCGTGCTCAACAGCAGTGGGTTTTGTTTTTTCTTTAGTTTTGCTTCCATTGGTGTTGACTGTAGAACCAAGTAATATCAAGTTTCTGACAACGCCAATATTTTCTCCATTTATCATGATGCTGCTTATTGGTCCAGTTGTGAGGATTTTTATTTTCTTTATACTGAGGTGTAATCAATATTGCAGACTGTATTCTTCAATCTTCATCAGTATGTTTCAAATCCTCTTCACTTTAAGCGATCAAAGTTGCGTTGTCAGTTTATTGCAGGTTGTTAATGATTTTTCCTCTAATTCTGATGCCACATTCTTCGTATAGTCCAGCTTCTCAGATTATTGGTCAGCATGCAGATTGAATAAGTATGGTGAAAAGATACAGCCCTTACACACTCCCTTTTTTATTTTAAAACCTTTGTTCTGTTCAAAGGACAGCCTCCTGGTCTACGTACAGGTTCCTCATGAGTTCAATTTAGTGTTTTGGAATTCTTATTCTCAGTATCATCCACAATTTGTTATGATCCACACAATTGGATGCTTTTGCATAGTCAATAAAACACAAGGAAACATCTTTCTGGTATTCTTTGCTTTGAGCCAAGATCCATCTGACATTTCTCATTTCCCATTCTCTTCTGAATCCAATTTGCATTTCTGGAAATTCTCTGTCAATATAGTGCTTCAACTGTTTTTGAATTATCTTCAGTAAGATTTTACTTGTGTGTGATATTAATGATATTGCTTGATAATTTCCACATTCTGTAGGAACACCTTTCTTTGGAAGGATACAAATATGTATCTCTTCCAGTCAGATGGCCAGTTAACTGTCTTCCAAATTTCCTGTCATAGCAGGGTGAGTGCCTCCAGAGCAGCATCCATTTGTCGAAACATCTCAATGGATATTTTATCAATTCTTGGAGGCTTGTTTTCCACCACTTCCTTCAGTACAGCTTCAACTTCTTCCTTTGATACCATTGGTTCTTGATCATATGCCACCTCCTAAAATAGATGAACATCGACCAGTTTTTTTTTTTTTTTTTTTTTTTTCGGTCAGTGACTCTGTGTATTCCCTCCATCTTCTTTTGATGTTTCCTGAATTATTCAATATTTTCCCATAGAATATTTCAATATTGCACCTCAAGGCTTAATTTTTTCTTCAGTTCTTTCAGCTACAGAAATGTTGAGCATGATTTAGACATGTTAATCTTGCTTCCAGCAAAGCTTTAAAGAATAATATCATTTCATGTGCTCTACAAAGTTAAGAACAGATTTAATTAAGAGACAGAATTGGACTCAATTGTCTTGGTAGGTGATCAAAGGTTAGTAGAAGAGACCCAGATTACTAAAGAGAATTTCCTTTTTGGGACATGAAGGAGACACTATGTTATCTTTAGACACATTGCTTTGTGAAAGTTATGATTACATATCCTTCATGTAACCAAAAACCATTATTTTGTTTTAATATTCAGTATTGGCCATCTTAATTTCCTTGTGCTTATATGATATGAAAGTTAATATGTGTATTGGAATCCTTACTATATTCCTCAATACGTATTAGCTTAATTTTGTGCTTAAGAAATGTGATAGCCCTAGCCATATTAACTTCAGTTGTATATTGGAATCACTTGAAATTATTTTAAAGCTACCTATGCCAAGTCCCCTCTACTGACTCATAATTCTAGTTTTGGAGCACTTATTTTAGTTTTGATTGTCCACAAGTGATTCTAATAAATATGTCCTCAAGTTTCACTGGTAACAAGTAAGGTTGAGATTCACTGATTCAGACAATGAAGTCACAAATAAAACGGAGGTAACAATGCATATTCCAAAAGGAATATGCAATTCCTTTCTCTCAGCTGACATGTTTATTATGATTATTTTTAACAGCCTCAAAAAAGCAATTATCCTTTTTTCAGTAGGGTAATTTTTATGTCACTGAGTCTCTGACTAAGGAGCTCTAGTGGTATTGTTGATAAGGCATTTGGCTGCTAACCAGAAGTTCAGTAGTTCAAACCCTCTAGATGTTCCATGGGAGGAAGATGAGGCAATCTACTTCACTAAAGATTTACAGTCTTGGAAACCCAATGAGCATTGCTATGAGTTGGCATTGACCTGATGGCGTTTTGTGTGTGTGTGTGTGGTGTCTCCAAGTTTTTTTTTTTTTTTTTTTTTTAATGAGAACAATATCTGAGTCATGTTTTGTATTATATGTTGAATTTAACAAAATGACTACCAACCAACTACTTTATTATTATATGGTAGCTATGCTATCATTGACAGTATACAGAAATAGTTTTATTTAATTAAAAACAATATTTAGACAGGTATTATGCATCTAATACTTCTTTTTTATGCCCTTTCCAGGTAGCAGTGTCTTCAAAATGATTTAATGTCACTATTTTCTGTAAGCAATCCATAGGAATTACAAAAATTAAATCTTGCAGTGTATTTCTTTTTTCACAAGTAGAACATCAAGCATTTAAAACTGTTTTGGAGACCCACAGTAGTTGCTGAAACTTTCTGTCATCCTGGTATGATCATAATAAAAAAGACTAAATTCTGAACCCAACAAGGCTGATGACATCTTAGCTATTTCTGGTAAGTTATTTCATCCACTTGCCCTTCATCATGACAGTTGTGAATGCAAGTTTTCACTGATAACTAGATGTTGCTTTGGTGCTAATACTTCTAATTAATCAAAATTTAATCTTATAAGCAAAAATAGAAGGTGACAGTAACAAGCAAAAACAGCAGTGCAAGTTTTACTCTCTTAAGAAATTACTACTTGGTATTTCCTTTAGCTCAGAGAGGAAAATTTGGCCTCAAGGTATGTAAATATGAATAGATAAAGTTTGTCATTGAAGAGGAAGTATTAATTATTTTTATATAAAGAATGTAGAATAAATGGAGATGTTATTTTATCCTTTGATACCAAGGTTTGCCTCCATTTTAAATAAGGCCACAACTTGGTTGAAGGACAATTAGTGGAAGAAATACTTTTCAAAATCAGTTAAAATTTATGATTAGTTGAATATTTCTAGAGAATAAATGATCATTAATATACCTAAATGGGCTACAGTCTCAGCAATTACCTCAGCAGGGGAAATAAAAATAAGATTAATTATTTCTGTTGCATGCATCTAGAACTGCACTGAGATAATCTGTATAAAAGGAACTATCCAAGTTATCCATAACTTCAAGTTATCTTCTAAAGTATACCACTTCTCCCCATACCTGTTTCTACTGCTTTACTTTAAACTTAAATAAATATTCACATAGATGTGATAACAGCCTCTTAACTCACCTCCCTCACTTTTCTCTTTCCCAAATCCAATCTCTCTTTTGTACAGTTACCAATTACCACATTGGTCCCAAAGTAGCATTGATGGCAGATCTGTTTATGTTATTCTCCTGCTCACAGACAAAAAGAAGAAACAAAGTAATAGTTAATTCTATTTTAGTTAGTGAAATAAACCCAAATGACTTTTGAGGTCACTCACTTTCAGAGATGGACAGATTTTCAGAGGTATAAATGTGTTAATGTCAGCTATAAGAGTGCAGATACTCACAGGAGACTGCTGTTGATAATTCCACACTCTTTCATTGCATTGAATCCACTCTTGGTAGGCTGATTTTTCTTTTATTCTTTTCAATGTGATACTGTTAATGATTCATTTTCAGAAGGTTGTACACTGAGAAAACTCGTTATTGATTAATTAGAGTTTAATACTGATTTTGCTAACCCTAAAATTTATTGATAAGGAAGTTTCTAACTAATAATAGTGAATATGTACTATCATGCTTAAAGAACATGTCAGCTTTTTCCAGCAGTATAGGGATTCCTTTTTAATTTCTTTCCCCAATTCTCTCTCTCTCTCTTTTTTTTTTTTTTTTTTAGGATTATTATTAGATTTATTTTTAGAGAAGTTTTAGGTTTACA
>NW_006922031.1:1720885-1742353 GCF_000298275.1 Orycteropus afer afer | reverse complement strand
TATTATAGAATTAAAAATATCTGATTTTTTTTTTCTTTTACTATAAAGGCATTATTATGTCAGGCCATTATACTCTTAAAGTTCCTCCATGTCTTTTCATGGCTTAACAGCTCATTGATTTTCATACTTAAATGAAATTCCATTATGATATACCACACTTTGTTTATACAATCAACTACTGAAGGAAATTTTGATTTCTTCAAGTCTTGGTCAATTATGAATAAAGCTGCTATAAGCACTTGTGTGCAAGTTCTTTGTAGACATTTTCATTTATTTTGTGTAAATTCCTAGGAGCCTAGGAGTGTGTGATGGTCAGAATATATGGTAAACTACCTCATTTTGTAAGGCACTGAACACTTTATGTTCCAAAGTGTTATACCATTTTGAATTTCCATCAAAAATGAATGGGAGTTTCTATTGCTGTACACACTTGCCAGCATTTAGTGTTGTTGTTGTTGTTGTTGTTATGTGCTGTCGAGTCAGACCTGACTCATAGAGACCCCTCCTTGGGTTTCCAAGCAGTATCATTACGGAAGTAAATTGCCCCATCTTCCTTCCAAGGAGTGGTTGGTGGGTTTGAACCACCAGCCTTCTGGTTACCAGTCAAGTGCCTTTAGGCACTATGCTATCAGAGCTTTTCAGTCATTCTGAAAAGTATGTAGTGTTATCAAGTTGTTGTTTTGATATGCAATTCCCTAATGACATATGAAGTTCAGCATTTTTTTTTTTCATGTGCTTATTTTCCAACTCTGTAACTTTTTTGGTGAGGTTTCTGCTCAGATCTTTTACCTATTTTGTAATTGGGATGTTTTGTTTCTCACTGTTGAGTTTTAAGTGTTCTTTGTATATTTTGGATACAAAACCTTTAACAGATATGTACTTTGCAATATTTTCTCTCAGTCTTTGGCTTTCTTGCAAAAATAGCACTTTCGAAAGCATCATATATATGAGTGACTTGAGAAAGCCACACATGCATTCAGAACTAACATATAGTAATAATATATTATAATTATAGTTCTAATATGCCAGCTTAAATGAAAAATTACAAAGTATATAAAGAAGCTGTAATGACTGTCCATTCCAAAGTGTAAGAGAAAGAAAAATAAATTATCTCTGTGGAATTCCAGACAATGGACAGACTAGAACATTTTAAAACAAGAGTTAAACTTACTCAAAGAACTAAAAGGATGCATAGACAGAACTAAAAGAAAGCAGCAAAATGATACATAAAAGAAAGTAAAATGTCAGTTAAGAGATGAATAACAAAAGAAACAAACCAAAATTACTGGAGCTGAAAAATATAATATAAAATATAATAAAAATATAATGCCATCCCCAGGTTATGAATGTCTGACTTAAAGAAAACTTGTACTTGTCCTTTAATGTTGTGTAAATTTGCCCTTATTTTAAAATAATTGAGCCATCCCTTGCTTGCAACAAATTCTTCATCACAATCATTATAACTTGCTGCATGGGAAGCTTTTTTTTTTTTAAATGTTTATTGTGATTTGGGTGAAAGTTTACCAAACAAATTCATATTCCATACAACAGTTCACATATACTTTGTCTCATGACGTTGACTGTAATCTCTCACAATGCAACAGCTCTCTTCCCACTTCCTCCTCATAGTTACCTCTTCCTTGTGTCTGTCCTCCCATGTGCTACTGCCCCCGCAAGTTATCTCCCTGTGTATACACAGCTCTTCTATTCTCCCGAGATTGATCTCTCTGAGGAGTGTCTCTACCTAATGTTAATGTTTAACTCATATGCCAGTCTTTTGTTTGACTGGATGCCACAGCAGTGGGTTCAATTCCAGAAATGAAGAGCAGCTAGCGGCCACAATCTCAGGGGTTCCACTAGGCTTTTTCAGACCAGCAAATCTGGTCCCTTTTTTATTTTATTTATTTATGATTTTGAGTTTTGTTCCACATTGTGCTCCTACTCTATCCAGGGTATCCTACATAGACTCCCTCTCTGAGTAGTTGACATGGTAGCCGGGCACCATCTAGTTCTTCTGGTCTCACAGTCATATAGGCTGAGGATCACATGGTGTACCAGTCACTTGGACTAATTGTTTCCATGTGTCTTTGTTTTTTTTCATTCTCCTTTCCTCTCGATGAGGAGAAACCAATCTTTGCATCTAGATGGCCACTTGCAAGCTTTTAAGATCCTAGTCACTACTTGCCAAAGTAGTGGAACAATATTTTTGTCTAGTATGTTGTACCAATTGAGCTTGATGCCCTCTGTGACCATAGTCCTGACCCCACAGGCCCAATTACTCACTCCCTCCAGGTAGCTGACTGTGGCCAAGAAGTGACTACAAACTTGTCCCTTGTTAGCTCTACTATATATCTGGAAATTCTTACAGAACATACAAATACACTTGTAGAAACATTGCTGCCAACCTTTTTATGTGTGCAACTTTTAAATCACTTAAAAGTCTTCAAGCTTTTTCTTGCACTAAAATAAGGCTAAATAAATGGAACTGTTCTCACTTACCTACAAATATGGCTTAAAGACATACTTAGAAAAAAAAATATCTCATTCATAACTCATGGACTGCCTGTAACTGAAGTGTAAAAATGCAATAAAAGTACTCAACAGTAGATCTGAGGTGATAGAAGGAAAATCATTGAATTAGAGAATAAGGTAAATATATTGAGTCAAATTCTATCTGAAGAACAACAACCAAAAAGAAAAAAAAAAAAAAAAAAGTAGCAGAAGGAGAGACAGAGAGACTATTTGAAGAAGTAATGAGAGAAAATTCTCCAAATTTAACAAATGAGAGTAATCTATAATTTCAAGCAACTCAACAAATTCCAAGTAGAATCGAGATAAAAAGATTCATATCACAACACATTACAATCAAACTCTCAAAAATCAAATATTTAGAAAGAATCCTGAAAGTAACAAGACAGAAACAAATTGTCATATGCTAGATGAATAAGGAAGACAAAAGAAGAGTTGATGCTTTTGAATTGTGGTATTGGTAAAAAATCCTGAAAATATCACCAACATCCAAAAGAACTAACAAATCTGTACAGGAGGACGTGCAGCTGGAATGCTCCTTGGAAGAAAGAATGGCCAGACTTTGTCTTACCTACTTTGGTCATGCTGTCAGAAGGGACCATTCCCTGGAGAAGGGTATCATGCTTGGTAAAGTAGAGGGTCAATGAATAAAGGAAAGGCCCTCAGCAAGATGAATTGGCACAGTAGCTGCAACGATGGGCTCTGGTATAGAAAGGATTGTGAGGCTGGCCCAGGACCAGTGTTTCGTTCTGTTGTACACAGGATTACCATGAGTCAGAGATGACTCATTAGCACCTAACAACAAGTGCTGAATTTGCCTCAGAAAATTGCCAAGAGGAAGTGAAATGGCATATTTAAGGGTGGAAAAAAAAATAAAACTGTCAACAAACAATTCCTTATCTGGCAAAATTGTCTTTCAAGAATGAGGATGAAATTAAGTTATTATAAGATAAACATATCTGAGCAAGTTTTTTACAACTAGGCCCATAAGACATGCTAAAGGGAACTCTTCAGAAAAAACTAAAAGGCCACTCAACAGAACTAGAGCCATGCATAGAAAGGGTGGAGGGGTGGGGAGTCTCAGATAAAGGCAATCCCATGGACACTGTAAGGGTCAGTGTTATATTTTTGTTTTTTAACTCCATGAGTTTTGCCCTATATGATTCAGAAAGACAAATGTTGTGAAAATAATTGTAAACATTTACAATGACATTATGTTACTGGGAACATAATGTATAAAAATGTAATTAATAATAACATAGAAGGAGGGAGCACTGGTAAAGGAATGCAGTTTTTGTCTGGGTACTAAAGTTGAGAAGGTATTAATTTAACTCAATTTATTATAAATTTATGACATTAAATGTAATCTTCATGGTGACGAGTTACAGTTGAGTCAATTCCAACTTATGGTGACCCCATGTATGTCTGAGTATAACAGTGGTCCATAAGGTTTTTAATGGCTGATTTTTCAGAAGTAGATCACCTGACCTTTCTTCCAAGGGACATTGGGTTGATGCAAATCTCCAACCTTTAAGTTAGCAGCCAAGTACTCTAACCAATTGCACCTACAAAGGTAACAAAAACAAACAAAAAACTTAAATATATGCAAAAAGATAGGGAAATGAAACAACAAAAAAATTTCACTCCAAAAATAATTAATTTAACATAAATTATGACAATATTGGAGAAAGTGAAGGAAAAAAAAAACAAAAACAATATAAGACACACAAAAGAAAATAGTAAAACAGTAAAAGAATGCCTTTCCTTTTTGGTAATTACTTTAAATGTTAATGTATTAAACTTTGCAATCAAAAAGCAGAGTGTGGAAGAATGGATAGAAAAAAGCAAAAAAAAAAAAACTATAAATATCTACATGAAGCACATCTCTGATATTGGACACAAATACGTTGAAAGTGAAAAGATGGAATAAAATATTCTATGCAAATAGTAAACAAAGGAGAGCTAAGTTGATAATTTTAATATCAGATAAAATAGATTTAAGTCAAATCTGTTGTAAGAAACAAAGAAGGTTAGTTATTATGTAATGGTAGAAGGATCAATGAATCAGAAAGATATAACAGTTACATATAATTATTTACTTCAGAGGCTCAATAGATAAACACTGAAAGAATTTGAGGGAGAAATGGGCAGCTGGACAGTAATAGTTGGAGACCACAATATAGCATTTTCAATACTGGACAAAACATCTAGAGAGAACATCAAGAAGAAAATACAGGACTATACACATACTATAATACAGGACTATACTGTTGTTGTTGTTATGTGCCGTCGAGTCGGACCCAATTCATAGTGACCCCTCCTTGGGTTCCTGAGGCAGTATCACTATGGAAGTAAATTGCCCAATCTTCCTTCTGAGGAGTGGCTGGTAGGTTTGAACTGCCAGCCTTCTGCTTAGTAGTCAAGTGCCTTAGGCACTACGCTACCAGAGCTCCTCGGGACTATAAAACAACACTATAAACTAACTAGACCTTACAGACATTCATAGAACACACTAATCAACAAGAGCACAATAGGCACTCTTCTCCAGTGTGCATGGATTATTTATCACAATAGTCATATGCTAGGTTCAAAACAAGTCTCAATAAATCTTCAAAGTTTGGAATCATACAAAGTATTTTACCTAACCATGATGGAATGACACTAAAACTTAATGTGGTGTTTAAGTTTTTTTTGTCAACTTGGCTGGGCCTGGTTGAGTGGCTGGGCAGCTGGTGGTAGTTATTACCTATGATGAGACTGGCAATTAACTTCATGGTGGGATCTACCACAAGCAGCTGAGTAGCTGCCTTTGGGATGTGGTTTGTTTCCCGTATATAAGTAGCAACTTTTGAAATGGTCTCTAGCTTATGGCACGCTTGGACCCTGCATGTAGCTGTGTCATTGTTCAGCAGCCTACCATGCTCTGCCAACTTTGGGATTTACAATGGTCTTGAATTAATGGCCTGCTGTGTGGTTTGGTAAAATTGGGACTGTGCCTTTTTACTTGTCAACCTTGGGCTTGGCAGCCTCAGGAGCCAGCAGCTGTCTGAGTGAAGAAAAGCCTCCAGCTTCAGTGGGCCAGGAGCTGGAGGCAGAGCTGAAGCCCAAGGCTGAGGAGCTTTCACCCAGTCCCTAGAGCCTGGCACTTTGAACTTGAACTTAAAGCCTCCAAACTGTAAGAGAATAAACTCCTGTTTGTTAAAGCCATGCCATTTGTGGTATATTCTTGTCAGAGTGACACTAGGTAACCAGAACACTAGGTAAACAGAAAACTGAAAAATACACTAGTACAAATTAAACAGCACCCTATTAAAAAAATCAATGTATCAAGGAAGAAAAGAAGAAAGATCTCACCAAATATTTAGAGTTAAATTAAAATGATACCATAACATGCCAGAGCTTATGGAATGCGGTGAATACTGTGCCCAGAGAACACTGATCCTAGTAACTGCCTATATTAAAGAAAAAAAAAAAAAAAAAGAAGAAAGATCTTAAATCAATAGCCTAACTTCATAACTTGAGTTATGAATAGAAAAAAGAGGATAAAACTAAGCTAAAAGCTGCCAGAAAAAATGAAATAATAAAGATCAGACTGTAAACACCACCAGAGCTCCCAAATAAATGATAGAGAGTAGAAAACAATAGACTCAACAAAACCAGAAGATGGTTTTATGAAAAGATCAATGTAACAAAATAAATCTTTAGCTTGATTGAGGAAGAAGAAAAGAGATGATTCAAATAGTTAAAAATGGAAATGAAATTGGGAATATTATAACTTTCACTATGGAAATAATAAGAATCATAAGAGATACTGTAAACAAATTAGATAACCTAGATGAAATGGCCAGATAGTACAAATACATATACTCAAGAAGAAGTAGAAAATCTCAACAAATTGCTAACAAATGAAGAGATTGAATTAGTGATAAAACGCGTCCCTAAAAATAAAAAGTCATAGATCAGATGTTCTACAAAACACTTACACATGAAATGAGTCCAATCCTTCTTAAAATTTTCATAAAAAGGAGAGTAGAAAAGGAGGGAAAACGTCCTATCTCATTGTATAAAGCTGCCATTACCCCAGTATCAAAGGCAAACCAACCTCACTGTCGTCAAGTCCATTCAACTCATAGCGACCACTTTGGAGTCAGTATCCCTACAGAAATAGATTGCCTCATTTTCCTTCCAACGAGTGGCTGGTGGATTTGAAGTGCCAGCCTTCTGGTTAGCAGTCAAATGCCTTAGGCACTATGCTACCAGAAAACTAGACACTAATATCTCTTAAAAATGGAAACACTTTTAACAAAATACTAAATCAAAAAAAAAAAACAATCTCACTGCCATTGAGTTGATTCTGATTCATAGCGAATACTCCTTGGGTTTCTGAGGCGGTATCTCTACGGAAGTAGATTACCCAGTTTTAACAAAACACTAGCAAATCAAATCCAACACCCTATTAAAATATTTATACACCATAACCAAGTGGAATTTATTCTAGGATTCAAGGAGGAGTCAATATTAGAAAATGAAATAATTTGCACACCTCATCAATAGAATGAAGGGAATAGTCTACATGGTCATCTCAATGAAGACAAAAGGCATTTGAAAAAATCCAATACTTTTTACTGAAAAAGCAAAACAAACAAATAAACAAAACATGAGTAGAAAGGAGATTTCCCAATGTAATACAAGGTTTCTATAAAAAATTCACACTTAACATCATAATGGAAGCTTTAGTGGTATAGTGCCTAAGGCATTTGACTTCTAAACAGAAGACTGGCGGTTCAAACTCACCAGCCACTCCTCTGAAGGTAGATTGGGCAATCTACCTCCGTAGTGATACTGCCTCAGAAACCCAAGGAGAGGTTGCTATTTGTAGGATCTGACTCAAGGCAGGGTGTTAAAAACATCGGAATAATTTTTTAAAAGACAGAGTTTTTCCCTTAAGATCAGGAAGAAGACAAGAATGCCTACTATCATCACTGCTGTTCAACATTTTACTGGAACTTCTAACCAAAGCAGTTACTCAAGAAAAATAGATAAAATGTATCTAAATTGGAAAGGGGTAAATACAACTATACTTTTTTTTCAAATGAAATGATCCTATATGTGTCAAATCAATTTTTACCCACAGTGACCATATGTACAACAGAAAGAAGCAGTGCTCAGTCAGGCAGCATCCTGGCAATCTTTCCCATGCTTGAGCACACTGTTGCAGACACATTGTTGAGGGTCTTCCCTTTTTCATTGCCCCTCTGCTTTGTTGTTGTTGTTATGTGCCATCAAGTCAGACCTGACTCACAGCAACCACTCCTTGGGTTTCTGAGGCAGTATCACTACGGAAGTAGATTGCCCCATCTTCCTTCCGAGGAGTGGCTGGTGGATTTGAACCGCCTTAGGCACTACGCTACTAGAGCTCCTCTGCTTTACCAAGCATGATATCCTTCTCCAGAGACTGGTATCCTATGACAAGATGACCAAAACATGTGTTACAAAGTCTGGCTATTCTTGCTTCTAAGGGGCATTCTGGCTGTACTTCCTCCAAGACAGATTTGTTCATCCTTCTAGCACTCTGGTACATTCCATATTCATCAGAAACACTCCAATACAAATACATCAACTCATCTGCAGTCTTTTTTACTCATTGTCCAGCATTTGTATACATAGGAGGCAATTGAAAATACCATGCCTTGCACCAGACACACCTTAGTGTTCAAAGTGACATCTTTCCTTTTTAATACTTTAAAGAGCTATTTTGAAGCACATTTGCCCAACACAATACATCATTTGATTTCTTGACTGCTGCTTCCTTGGGCATTGATTATGGATCCAAGAAAAATGAAATCCTTCACTTCAATCTTCTCCATTTAGTACAATGTTTCTTATTGGTCCACTTGTGACAATTTTTCTTTCCTTTATATTGAGGTTTAATCCATACTGAAGGCTATGGTTTTTGATCTTCATTAGTAAGTGCTTCAAGTCGTCTTCACTTTCAGCAAGCAAAGTCGTGTCATTTACATCTCTCTGGTTGTTAACAACTCTTCCGCCAATCCTGAATTTGAGTTCTTCATATAATCCGCTTCTCGGATTATTTGCCTAGCATGTTGTTGTTGTTGTTGTTATGTGCCATCAAGTTGGGCCCGACTCATAGTGACCGTTCCTTGGGTTTCCAAGGCAGTATCACTATGGGAGTAGATTGCACAACCTTCCTTCTGAGGAGTGGCTGGTGAGTTTCAACCGCCAGCCTTCTGGTTAGCAGTCAAGTGCCTTAGGCACTACGCTACCAGAACTCTTATTGCCTAGCATACAAACTGAATAAATACAGTGAACGACACACTTTCCTCTTGTTTCATTTGGATGATGGCCTCTTAGTCTTTGTACAGGTTCCTCATAAGCACAATTAAATGTTCTGAAATTCCCATTATTTACAATGTTATCCATAATTTGTTATGATCCACACAGTTGAAGGCCTTTGCATAGTGAATAAAAGACAGGTATACGTCTTCCTGGTATTCTCTGTTTTCAGCCAAGGTGCATCTAACATTAGCAATGATATTGCTCTGTTCACATCCTCTCCTAAATCCCACTTGAATTTCTGGCAGTCCCCCATGAATGTATTGTTGCAACTATTTTTAATTATCTTTAGCAATATATTACTTATGTGTAGTATTAATGACCCCAAAACCAAGAACCAAGCCCACTGCCAGTGAGTTGATTCTGACTCATAGCAACCTCTGACAGATTTCCAAGGTTATACATATCTATGGAAGTAGTTTGCCTCATCCTCCTCCTGGAGAGCAGCTGGTGGGTTTGAAGCATTGACTTTCTGGTTAGCAGTCAAATGTCTTACTCACTAAATCACCAGAAGTCCTCCATATTAATGACATTGTACTGTAATTTCTGCATTCTGTTGGGTCACTTTTATTTGGAATGGGCATAAATATAGATCTCTTCTAATTGGTTTGCCATGTAGCTATCTTCCAAATTTCTTGGCATAGATGAGTGAGCACTTTCAGTATGACATGTGTTGTTGAAACATCACAGTTGGTATTCCATCAATTCCTGGAGCCTCATATTTTACCAGTGTCTTCAGTGCAGCTTGAACCTCTTCCTTTGAAACCATTGTTTCTGGATCATCTGCTACCTCTTAAAATGGTTGAATGCTGACCTTTTTTTTTTTTTTAATACAGTGCCTGTGAATTCTTCCCATCTCCTTTTGAAGCTTCCTTTGTCATTCAATATTTTTCCCATAGAATGCATCAATATTGCAACTCAAAGCTTGGATTTTTTTTGATTTTTTTTATTATTATTATTTTTTTTTTTTTTACAGCTCTTTCAGTTTAAGAAGTACCAAGGTGTTCTTCCCTTTTGGTTTTCTAACTGCAGGTCTTTGCAGATTTTGTTATTATATTTTACTTTGTCTCCTCAAGCTGCCATTTGAAATCTTTTGTTTCACTCTTTTACTTCATTATTTTTGCTATTTTCTGTGGCTACTGTACATTCAAGAGAAAGTTTTAGGGTCTCTCTGACATCCATTTTGTTATTTTATTTCTTCCCTGTGTTTTTCAGACTTTTTGCTTTCTTCATGTATGATGTTGTTCAATACCATCAGTTCTTGATCATATGCCACCTCCTGAAAAAGTTGAACAGCAACCAGTTCTTTTGAGTATAATGACTGCATATTTCTTCCATTTTCTGATGTTTCCTGCATCATTCAATATTTTTCCCATAAAATTTTTCAATATTGCAACACGAGTCTTCATGTTTTTCCTCTATTCTTTCAGCTTGAAAAATGCCGATCATCTTCTTCCCTTTCAATTTTCTAACTCCAGGTCTTTGCATATTTCATTATAATAATTGACTTGGTCTTCTTGAACTGCTCTTTGAAATCTTACATTCAGCTCTTTTATCTTATCATTTCCTCTATTTACTTTAGCTTCTCTCATTCAAGAGCAAGTTTCAGAGTCTCTTCTGACATCCATTGTGGTCTTTTCTGCCTTTCCTATCTTTTAAATGTCCTTTTGTTTTCTTCGCATATGATGTTCTTGATGTTATCCCACAATTTGAGTGGTTTTTTATCATTGGTTTTTAATGCATCAAATCCATTTTTAATGGTATTTAATTCAGAAGGGATATAATCAAGGTCATGTTTTGGCTCTCATGAACTTGTTTTAATTGTGTTCAGCTTCAACTTGAACTTGCATATGAGCAATTGATGGTCTGTTCCACAGGCAGCTCCTGGCCTTGTTTTGGCTGAAGATATTGAGCTTCTTCATCACCTCTTTCCACAGATGTAGTCAATCTGATTCCTGTGTATTCCATCTGGAGGGGTCCATGTGTATAGCCACCATTTATGTTGTTGAGAAAAGCTATTTGCACTGAGTAAGTTGTTGGTCTTGCAAAATTCTACCATGTAATCTCTGGCTTGATTTCTATCACCAAGTACATATTTTCCAGCTACTGGTGATTCTTCTTTATTTCCAACGTTCACATTACAATCACCAGTAATAATCAACTCGATTATTGTTTGGTCCATTTCCGACTGCAGAAGTTGGTAAAAATCTTCAGTCTCCTCATCTCTGGCTTTGGTGGTTGGTGCATAAATTTGAATAATAGTAGTATTAACTGGTCTTCCTTGGAGGCATATGGATATTATCCCATCATTGACAGCATTGTACTTCAGGATAGATTCAGCAATATTTTTTTTGTGACAATGAATGTTACTCCATTTCTCTTCAATCTGTCATTCCTGGCATAGTAGATCATATGATTGTCTGATTCAAAATGGCTAAAACCAATCGATTTCAGCTCAGTAATGCCTAAGATGTAGATCTTTATGCATTCCATTTCATTTTTGACAACTTCCAATTTTACTACATTCATACGTCATACATCCCATGTTCCGATTATTAATGTATATTTACAGCTATTTCTTCCCATTTTGAGTTGTGCCACATTAGCAAATGGGTCCTGAAAGCTTTACTCCATTCATGTCAATAAGTTCAACTTTACTTTGAGGAGACAGCTTTTCCTCAGTTGTATTTTCTCTGCCTTCTGACCATAGGGACTGATCTTCCAGGACTATAACAAACAGTGTTTCAGGTATATTAATAGAGTTTTCCAGTAATATGTCAGTGTTCTACTGCTGTTCATAAGGTTTTCACTGGCCAATACTTTGAGAAGTGGATGACTCCTTCCTTTTTTCCAAGTTTGTCTTAGTTTGGAAGCTTCTCTGAAAATTGTCCATCATGGGTGACCCTGTTGGTATTTGAAATCCTGGTGGCATAGCTTCCAGCCTCACAGCAATGCACAAGTCACCACAGACAACAAACTGACAGACGAGTGGTGGGCATGCATAATGTAAGTATATTAGTGTCAAGTTCACCTCTGATCTGACCATACTTAGGCATAATTTAGAGAATATTTACAAATAATACTTCTATAGCATAACATTGGAATGATAATTACAAAAAAGATAGTATCTATTACATTTTTAGGTGTGTCACAATATGAATATTTATGTGTCCCTCAATAACAGTTATAAGTTGAAGTTGGGAAAAGATTTAGAATTGTTAGAAATGCCAACTAATTGATTGTTGTTGTTGTTGTTGTTGTTTGCCATCGAGTCGGCCCCGACTCATAGCGACCTCTCCTTGGGTTTCCGACGCAGTATCACTACAGAAGTAGGATTGCCCAACCTTCCTTCCAAGGAGTGGCTGATGGGTTTGAACCACCAGCCTTCTGGTGAGCAGTCAAGTGCCTTAGGCACTATGCTACCAGAGCTCCTAACTAAGTGATTAGTTCTAGTAAAACAAGGTCAACAGTTCATTTTTCCATCAAATATGCAACTTATTGTCCATCTTCAACTTTTTCTTCTTCGATTTTTCCTTGTATTATCATACAACCAGGTTTTTTTTATTTTAAAGAAAAATCCATCTTTTCTTATTAATGCTTAATATTTATTAAGTTGTCTTTTTTTTTTCTTTCTACTCAGATCACTCTAAAAATTTACTATAAAGAATTTGATGTTTTATGGCAATGGTATCATAGCAAGAAAAAAAAAAAATTGAATTTTAGCCTAATTTTTTGTATAGACAATTCCCCTGGGACATTTAGAGGCAATAAAAAGAAATTTTATGGTGATCCTGTTGCCCTCAGAATAGCACAATTGGGCAGATTCTGTAGAGTTGCCCTTTTGTTTCTTATGCAATGTAGGTCATGGCTTCTTCCACTGTCCCTTTGTTTGCAGTATCAAATGAGGTTCTTACTCACAAGCTCTCAATTATTAGAGAACAGAAGATTTTTTGTTCTTGTTTTTATTTCAGGGACCAGTTGTTTCATCTAATTTGCCAAAAGTTTGTTTTGATCTACCTCGTTTACATTCTAAAGCTTCTCTAAAAATGTTTTGCTACACATTTGTTTGTTTGCTTTTTAAATTGTGCATTCCAAATTATGATTTTACTTTTTAAATTCTTTATTTCTATAAACAAAATCCAAGGACCCTTTACTTCAGTCATCAAATCCACACTGGAATGTTTTCTGAAGTCAATTTATCATCTTCATTTTCTTTACAATTTTCAGTCTTTGTGGAATATAGCCTTAAGAGAAAATAATTTAAGATGGCCTTGGGTAATGTAGTGGTTTTTCTTTTTCTCACCCTTTTCAATGAATTTTTAAAAAATTATAACTAGTAAGCTATTTAAAATCTTCTCTTTCTTACTTTATAATTCTCTTTCTCTCTCTTATTTAAATGGCTCTTAATTAAATGATTGAACTGGTTAAGCTCTAACAGTCCAGGATAGTAAGTATCTAATATATTTTTGAATTCTCCAATAATTTTTTATACATCTTCCTGAAGCTTAAGGAAGTCCTTAATTAAAGCATTTGACTTAAATCTAGATCAAGGTTTAAATTCAACTTCTAAAGATTTTCTATATGTTATGAAATTTCATAACTCATTGTTATTTTCTCGGAGACCTTGAAGAAAGTCTAAGTTATTTGAGAGCCACATGAGGAAGGATAAGGAATAACAAGAGTATAAGTGAGTGAAACAATAAAGCTGAGAGAGATTCAAAGTGTAAGTTTCAGAATATTAGAAAGAAAACAGTTAAGAGAGATTATTTTTGAGTTAGATTTTTGATTCAAAGTTCTATCATACCAATTTTTACTATTTTGTATTGTGTCTTCTAATTTTCCTAGAGGTTCCTTTATTCACATTCAAAATTTTCCAATAATGGCCATTATTATTCTAAGAATTTTTACTTCCTAATAAGTTCTTTTTTGGTTTGGTTTAATAAGTTCAAAAGTTATGATTACATTATAAAAACAAACAAACAAACAAACTCACTGCCATCAAGTCGATTTTGACTCATAGCAACCCTTCCTTGGCTTTTGAGGCAGTATCTCTATGGAAGTAGATCACCCAATAGTAAATGAAGCAGTCTTTCTTCCTGAAAGAGATTGTGCCTTTCAGATACTGACAAATCCATGGTATACAAGAAAGAAGCCACAACAGTCAGTCAAAGTGTACTTTTCTGAATGGTCCTCATTTTACTTCACTGGATAGACTTTAGGAAAGGGTCATGTAATCAACAATCCAACACTCTTCAAGCCCAAAATATAGAATAAATAAAATGACTCCTTTTCAAAAATTGACAGGCACAACAATGTGAAGATTTTGTGAGGAAAATAAGTCAAAGAAAGTTCAATTGCCTATGCACAAACTCATGGTGCCAATTGCTTGCCCTTTAGGAAGACTAGATTGTATTAGGAATATTATTTGGCCTAATTAATTCCCTACAGAGCACTTCCTTATACAAATAATAGAAACTATACACTCCAAGGCAAAATGAAAACACTTGAGACAACAGATTGCATAAATAGTTAAATACAAGTGAACATAAAGCAACCAACCACAAAATAAACGGGATAATAGGAAAATATTTACCAAATAGTGTAACTATAATCCATAAATTGTAATGATGTTATACAAAGAGCAAGTGATACTTACTTACCAGGTGGTGCATATCCAAATTAAAGGATTTATTTACCTGATGCAAAGGACTAAATTTAATGACATTTGAAATGGCAAATGTTAAAAAAATAAAAAAGGTTTCTCAAAAAAAAATTTAAAAAAAGATATCAGGTACTAATCCCTAAAACTCATAAATATTACCTTATTTGATAAAGGGTCTTTGCAGATATGATTACATTAAGAATTTTGAGATGAGGATATTACATTTGATTATTTGGATGGGTCCTACATACCATTAAAAAATGTCCTTTTAAGAGAGAGGCAGAGGAATATTACAAACACACAGAAGAATGGGAGAAAATATGACCACAGAAGCAGAAATTGGAGTGATGTGATCACAAGTCAAGGAATGCCAGGAGCTACGTGAAGCTAGGAAATGCAAGGAGCAGATTCCCCTTCAAATCACCACAGGGATCAAAGCCCTGAAGACAACTTTGTGTCAGCCCAGTGACACTGCTTTTAGATTTCTGGCCTCCAGAACAACTAAAGAATGGTTTTCTGTTGTTTATGCCCCAAAATTTGTGCTAATCTGTAGTAGCAATTACAGGAAAATCACATAATGACTATGTAAATATCTACTTGGTTACATAGCCTAGGATAACAATTTGTCAACAAGAGTACTATAACTGTAGTCAGAGCTCAAATCATTGCTCATTGACAGCAAATGTGAAGGACAGAGTGGGTATAAAATGGTCATTTATTGAATAAGCAGTTTTTACATGATTTCTGGTGAATACTTTTTAGGTGGCTTAGTGCATAAGGCATTTGACTGCTAACCAGAAGCGATTCAAACCCACTAGCCACTCCTCAGAAGGAAGGTTGGGCGATATATTTCCATAGAGAAACTGCCTTGGAAATGCAAGGAGAGGTTGCTATGAGTCGGGATCAACACGACGACAGTGAGTATAGACCTACTAGTTAAAAAAAAAAAAACTTAATTTCTTAATATTCTCAGGAGGGAAGATGTCTCATTCATATTTATATATCAGAATAAATGATTTTTTAGTCTCTGAGTGAATTGTTTTTTAAGTAATTAAGGTTTACTGTCAAAGAAAAAAGTGGTCTTGTGTAGAAATGGTAATTTGTTGTCTGGTTAACAAAACATTGCATAATAGGTTGAATATCGTCCCCTGACAATTCATGTCCACCCAAAGCCTGAGGATCTGATCTTATTTGAATATTAGGCATTTGCAGATGTAATCAAGTTAAGTTGAGATTGTATGGATTATGATGAGTTCTACAATGACTGGTGTCTTTATAGGAGTAAAAGAGAGAGCTTTGGATACAGAGACCCAGAGAGACACAGAGGACAGAAGGCCAAGTATAGACAGAGATAGAAATTGGAAGTAAGCAGCTACCCTCCAAGGAGTACCAAAGATAACCAACAATCACCAAAAGTTAGAAAGAGGCAAGCAAGTGTACTTCTCTAGAGCATTCTGAGAGAATGTTGCTCTCCAACATTTTGATTTCAGATTTCTAGCTTCCGGAATTGTGAAACAAAATATTTCTCTTTTTCAAGCCATCTAATTTATGGTATTTTATTATGGTCTGCCTATGAAAATAATACAGGTAACAATTAAAATACTTTAAACTGGCTGCCTATACATGAGACATAAACCTTCCAGTGGGCCTTATACTCTATAACTCCTTATTAACTTATGTCAAGCAGCTTCACATATTTGTATAGCTCCTGGCATTCCTTGAGTGAATTTGAACTTTGAATACAGAAGAAGAGTTGATGCTTTTAAGTTGTGGTGTTGGCAAAGAAAGCTGGAAAAAAACATAGACTGCCAGAAGAATGAACAATTCTCTCCTGGAAGAAGTGCAGCTAGAATGCTCCTTGGAAGCAAGAATGTCCAGACTTTTCCTCACATACTTTGGTCATGTTGTCAGAAGGGACCAGCCTCTGGAGAGGGATATCATTCTTGGTAAAGTGAAGGGTCAGTAAAAAAGGGAAAACCACCAACAAAATGGATTGACCCAGTGGCTACAATGATGGATTCAGATACAGCAAGAATTGTGAGACTGGGCACTGTTTTGTTATCTTCTAATTAATGGCATTATGAGTTGAAGCTGACTCGAGGTCACCTAAAAACAAAAACTGTGGCTTACAACACCCACTTATCATCTCACACTTCTATCAGACAGAAGTCTAGGAAAGACTCTACTGGGTCTTCTGCTCAGGAAGTCACAAGCCAGAAATTAGTTCTCTTCTAGGACTGGTAACTCATATAAGATTCAAGGTCTTCTTTCAAGCTCATGTCTAGATGGCCTAATTGATTTTCTTCCAGGTATAGGTTTCATGGAAGCTTCATCTCCACAGCGAGCAAGAGAGCATCTCTCTGAGTTAAAATTCCTCTTATAACAGCTGTCCTGACTAGTTGGTCTGTGCAGGGCAATCTGCCTTGTGGTTAACTCAAACTGTTAGGAACTTTAATTACACACACACACACACACACACAAACACCTTTTGCCATACAAAATAACATAATCACAGAAATGATATCCCCTCCAATTCATAGGTTGCACCCAAACTCAAAGGGAGGGTATTATACAAGGTCTGCCCATCAGGGTGTAGGACTCTGGAGGGCCATTTGAAAATTCTGGTTACCACACCAGCTAAACTGAATGGCTTGTTCTTATTTAATCATACCTCACATATTTTTTTCCTCAGTACCTTTATTTATGCAATTTCTTTTGTCTGGAATGATTCTATTTCCTCAAATTCACATATGCAACAACTAAACATTTTTATTCAATATTTATCATAAATACCATTGCATTCAAGAAGTGCTCACTGATTTTCCAAATAGCCTAGTGTTTTCAAAATGTGAGTTGATTATTTTTGTGTTGCGGAAACAGTTTAATTAGTGAACAGCAAGTATTATTTTTAAAGGAAAATGATAGAATAGAAAATATTAGAGGGTATCATATGCAGTAAAAATAAAATATTATCTATGACACTTTTGTTTCAGTTTTATATATGCACACAGTGTAATATGAATTTATTACTGTGGTTTCAAGTGCAAAGAAGTTTGAGAAACATTGCTGCAGCAAATCTTTAATGTCAATTTGTCGTCTTCTACCTTATAGTATCTCTATTTATTTTATATCTGTACTAGATTATTCAGTCCTTCCGGGATGAACTGTTTCTTAGTTTTCCATGTATCTTCCATGAGACCTAATATAGTGCCTTGTACATAGTATGCATTAAACAAAATAAGTAGAATAAAGAAAAGTCAAGTCTACCTTTTACATTTTCAATTTTGTTTTCCAACAAACAGGCATTAAATGTGTATTTCTCTTAAAATTACCCTCTTCTCATGTACAAGTTTCTTATTATTTAAACAAAGAAATATTTTCGTTAATATGGCATAGTGCCTAAGGCATTTGATTGCTAATCAGAAGGCTGGAGGTTCAAATCCACCAGCCACTCCTTGGAAGGAAGGTTGGGCAATCTACTTCTGTAGTGATACCGCCTCAGAAACCCAAAGAAGGGTCGCTATGAGTTGCATCTGACTCAATGGCAGTGAGTTTGGTTTTTGGCTTTTATTGCAAATTTCTCACTGTTAGCAGTATATAGACCCTTAAGTAATTGATTACAAAACCTGTCACCTGAGGTTCTATTCACTGACATTTGAAGACCTGCTTGAAGAAATATGATTTTGTATTAAAGATATACTATTCTAGTTAGATTATTTAGGTTCCATGATACCCCAGTACCTCAGTGACATAATTTTGATTTTTCAGATAAAAATGAGTGGTTATTGATACAATAAAACAGCCCTAGAACTTTATGGTTTACCTACAGAAACAATCTGATATATCTTTCTGCCAACCAACGGGTTTTGAAACACTTAAACCTGGATAAAATTCTCTTTATAAATTACTAAACATGTTTATAACTTGTATTTCCAATGGTGTGGAAAATACATTTGTTTAAATGAAAATTTCTTTCAGCAGAAAGTCTGCATTTGAAATTAATTATCATAATTCATTATAATTTGCATAAAATTTGATAGGAAAACATTGTTCTAGTAATCCTTAGGATTACAGACTGCAGAAAGCTATCTGACAATTGGGTTAGTTTATGGGCCATGTAAGCATTCATCAGTGTTTCCCAGATATGAGACAGGCAGACTTTTTCTTTTCCTCAAAGGTGGGGGACAGATTATGCATAGACAATTTTTCTTTTGTATGACAGCTTATTAATTCTGAAAGTTCACTCCACATCTAATGTAATATAAACACTAGAAACTTTATCATAGGAACTATGAGATTTTGAAAAATCATTTCTTTTTGGAATTGTTTTTAAGCTACTTTGAATACAACCATTTTGCCTGGTTGACACTTGGAAAATTTGAACTTCAATAAAATTTTCTGTTAACCCTTGCACTGAAAGAAATCATTGTATGCTCTTTTCCTGCTTTCATTTTCTCCCTTCACCTCTTATATCTCACTCTCCCTCCATCAACCTCATCATCACTTGCACCCTTCCTTCTTAACTCAGTTCTATCTTCTGTCCAAGGACTGAATGACCTTTTTTAGTCATTGGTCATTATTTATAGGAATCTGGAGCTCTGGTGGTGCAGTGCCTAAGGCATTTGACTGCTAATCAGAAGGTTGGTGGTTTAAAGCCACCAGCTGCTGCATGGAAGGAAGACTGGGCAATTTACTTCCATATGATTTACCACCTCAGAAACCCAATGTGGATTACTATGGGTCAGAATTGACTCGATGGCAGTGCTTTTTTTGGGGGGAGGGGTGGAAATCATGCCAAGTTATTAAGGATGCAACACTTTTGTTTCTCACAAATATCCTACTTTAAAAAAAAAGTGAGAAGAAGACAATGAATCTTCACCCTAATATGTTGATAGTATGCTGCTTTGTAGAGGGAAGTTGTTTATGTAAAGAGTATGTCTAAGAAGGTATGTGTGCATGAGTTATCAGGGTATGTGAATAAGAAAGAATAGAGAAAATTTCTCAGCATTATCTATGCTGAGAATGCAATGAGGCATTATTTTCCCATGTTAGAAAGGAGAAGTCATTGTGAATATATTTTTAGGAGTGTTATTGTTGAATTTTTATGGATTCAATAAATTGTTGTTCATAAATATTTTTTGTAACCAATGTTTTCAGTACCTTTTATGACCTTTCACATTGCTATGTTTGCTATTGGACATACAAGTTAAGAAGTCTTCAAGAGCCTTGTAACATTCCATAGTAGATAAAAGAAATATAGTTATATCTAGATGTATCTAGATAGGTAGATACAAAAGCACATTGTTGGAAATGTATGCTTGTTGAGCTAAGACAATTAGAAAAGGACAGTTTATTGTCACTTGGCAAAGGAGAGAGGCTTTATGGTGGAGGTCACCTCTGAACATACTCTTGAAAAATACAAAAGACTGGACTTTACAACATAGACTCTACCATCATAAATTACTAGTGCAATTATGATAATTTGAAAATATGTCTTTGCTATTAAACATTAACTTGGATTACATAGGAGTCACTCATTCATTTTTATTTTCATATATTTTATTCAAAGGTCATGGGGATATAGGCACATATGGCACTAATTACAATAAAAGGCAAATTAAAATAGGAGAGTACAGAGGGAGACCTGACTAGGACAAGTGAATATCTTCACTGTGGAAATGCATTTTACGAAGCCTAAGGATGAGTCAAGTGTATATAGGGAAAGAGAAGACAAAACATTTTAGGTACAGGGAACAGTAAAAAATAATATTAAGACATATTTGTGAAAGTGTAAGAAGAAAAAAGAGATAAAAGCTTTTGAGAAGAGGGTAGCAGGAACTCAGTCTGTGCAGACTTTGGATGTCACCACGAAGTAGGCTTTCTAAGCAGCCATCCAGCCGTAGCCATCTTCAACATTTATTTTCACTGAAGGAAATCTTCTGGAGACTCTTGTATTTGATGTCAATGCCAATACTGTTGACTGTGGCTCTTACAAGGTCTGTGGGCTGGGTCATGAATGTCATGTGATGGGATTTCTGTGTCCTATTTATATCTGTGTCCTATTTATATATGAGAGAGAGAGAGAAGAGAGAATAACATTTTTTTTTTCCTTTGCATTTTATTTTGAATTTGCTAATTGTGATCTAGAAAAAAAAAGGCCAGAATGACAGCATCCAGTCAAGGTGACTTAACCACATAGTCCAGGGAAAATATGTAAGAGAGGTGCAATCCAAGAAGTGACATAATAACCTGACTGAAACAATGGCATAGTATTTTGAAATATAGTGACCAAACATGAATAATTGTCTGCATGTCTCTAGTACTGAACAGGCTGCAGAGACAGTTCTGAATGACAAAAAGAAAAAGTTAATTCTAATTAGCAAGTATTTACATATATTTGTCATAATGTTTATTAGACGCTCTGTTTAAGCAGTGGCTACTGCCTTTGGCTGCTAACCAAAAGGAGTGGTTCGAGCCCATCAGTCACTCTGCAGGAGAAAAATGAGTCAGTCTGCTTACATATAGATTTGCAGCCTTGGAAACCCTATGGCGGCAATTCTACTCTGTCCCATAGGGTCTTTATGAGTAAGAATAGACTCGATGACAATGGGTAGGTTATTTATTTGGAATCTGGAAATAAGAAAAAAAAAAGGATTACTAGTCACTTGGGGCTGGAAATGCAAATTCTCAGCAAGAGGTCAAACCAGAATGAAACTCTTCAAATCCCTGCTTTTTATAGCCTGGGCAATTTTCACATTTGTAAGGACAGAGATCAACTTGTAGTATTTTCTTCTGTAGAAATAAAAATAATTTCTGTCCAGGGCAGCAGATTAAACACCATAAATTATGGTTTATGATTCTGTTAGACATTAACCATTTTTTTAATTTAAATCTAGCCTGTTATTGTTGTTGTTATGTGCTGT
>NW_006922031.1:1719055-1720540 GCF_000298275.1 Orycteropus afer afer | reverse complement strand
CACCTATTTTGGTCATGTTGTCAGAAGGGACCATTCCTCGGAGAAGGATGTCATGCTTGATAGGGTGGAGGCTCATTGAAAGAGGGGGAGGCCTTCAACTAGATGGATTGACACGGTGGCTGCGATGATGGGTTCAAGTATAGCAGGGATTGTGGGGCTGGCGAGGGATCAGGCAGTGTGTCGTTCTGCTGTGCATGGGGTCGCTATGGGTCGGAAATGACTCGACAGCACCTAACAACAACATTCTGTACATATCTAGTTACTCTAGTGTTCTTTGAACAATTTTAAACAGTTTACTAATAGTTTTATTAATTAATAAGTAGAACAAAATCTTTGACATGATGTCATTTTACATTTGCATGAGATCCATGATCTCATCTTTTTTGAAAATCATGCTTTAATATATTTATATAATAGGCCATTAGGCTATCATTGTTTGCCTTTAGATTCATCAGATGTTCTTTAGTTTTATTTTCTGCTTTTCAAGCAAAATTTTGAAAAGAAATTTAATGCCTACATTAATGAGAGAATTGTGATCTGCTGCTACATGTGTTATTTTTTGCTTAGAAATAGGAATCAGAATAAATGCAATCCCATTACCAACACTTTCATGTAGCTATTGCATGACAAAGGCAATAACCAAATTTCTCTGATTCCTCATCTGATACGTAAAATGAAAGAAATAAGACACACTGCAGACTGCTAGCATTAGAATTTAAATGGAGCTCTGGTGGCATAGTACCTAAGGCTGGAAGGTTCAGAAAGTTGGTGGTTCAAACCCAGACACTGCTTGTGGAAGAAAGAGGTGGCAGTCTGCTTCTGTAAAGATTTACAGCTTTGGAAACCCAATGGGGGGGGGTGTCACTGTGAGTCAGAATCAATTTCATGGCAGTTGGTTTGGTATGAGTTTGATTTTATGTACAGTGTCTAGCGAAATATCTGAACCATAAGACAAAAACAATGCATTTTAATAGCACTGTTTGTGAGAAAAGCCTTTGGTTTTCACATGTAGGATTTAGTGATTAGTTTTCTGTGTTGCTTTTATTTAAAAAATGCTTATATTAAAGATTGTCTTTTTGGGTGTTTTTTAATTTTGGGGAGTGTTTTTTTAATTTTATTTTTATTGGAGAGCTTTTCTTCCCTACTATAGATGGTTCTGTTAGTTATTGTCTGCTTCTGTTTCTCAGGGGTTAGAGAGTGTTTCTTTTTTCTCTTTTTTCCTCCCCATCAGTAAGTTTAGAAGGAATAAACTCATGCTTGGCTCAACTGTGACCTTTCTCTTTCCTGGGAGCTAGCAGTGAGCAGGAAGCAAGCTTTCTTGAAGATTCCTCAGAGGCAGATTCTCTGCACCACTCCCTTGTTACATGGAAGTGGCTAGGTAGTCCCTGTGGATGGTTTACTGAGTCAGCACAATTCTGGGCTCAGTTAACAGGCTTGTTTTGCTTCACACACAGCTATGACTGTCAATTTTTTTTTTTTTTTTTT
>NW_006922031.1:1712749-1718215 GCF_000298275.1 Orycteropus afer afer | reverse complement strand
CCCCATCTTCCTTCCGAGGAGTGGCTGGTGGGTTTGAACCACCAACCTTCTGGTTAGCAGTCAAGTGCCTTAGGCACTATGCTACCAGAGCCCTTAACATTAGCCAACATTAATTGAGCACTGACAATAAGCAAACATTGTCACAAATCACAACAACCCAAGGAGGTCAGTAAAATTATCTCGATTTTACAGAAGAGAAAAGAATGAGGTTCAGAGCCGTTAAGTGATTTGCTCAAATTAATATTGCCAGAGATGGACCATAGGGTAATGGCACTAATACAAGTGGTTTAATTCTAGGAACTTTTACATTCTTCACTAGACTTTTAAACTCTATGCCTTGTTCTAATCACATGGGCTGTGAAAATTGTTGAATATCACCCATGCTTCTAGCCATTTGACATTTAGCATTTCCCCTTCATTTTATTTTCATAGTAATTCTGGCAAGTATTCAAGGTCTCACCAACTCACTGCCTTGGAGTCAGATCCGACTCATAGCAACCCCTCCTATAAAACAGTCAATACTGTTTTATATCCTGAGTGATTCATGATGAAAAGGCTGTTGGTGTGTCCTTCTTCATGTCTTCCTCTCTCATGCAATCATGCATGCTCTAATAATACAAGAGGGAAGTTAGCATATGATGTATCTTGAGTGTGAGCATGATGTACAAGAAAGCAGAGCAACGAGAGACAAGAAGATTGCCCATGATTCAGAAGAAACCCAGGCTTATTTGGCTACATAACTTTCTGTGCTAACTACATAAACTCAAAATAAATAAATAAATAAATAATATATTTGATTCTCACATATCTTGTGTGGACAGTGGCTCTGGTGTCATAGTGCCTAAGGTCGTTGACTGCTAACCAGGAGGCTGGAGGTTCGTTCAAACCCACTAGCCATTCCTCAGAAGGAAGAATAGGCAATCTACTTACGTAGAGATGCCGCTTCAGAAACCCAAGGAGGGGTTGCTATGAGTCGAATCTGACTCCAAGGCAGTGAGTTGGTGAGACCATGAATACTTGCAAGAATTACTATGAAAATAAAATGATGGGGAAAAAAAGAGGGCTTGCAATTGGTTACCTTGTGCCTTGTTCCAGAAAAGATTAAATGCAGTGAGAGAATGCATATGAATACTCTTTGCAAATGCTGGATGTTAAAGAACTGAGTGTAAGCAAATTGTTCATAAACACAGATCTAGACAGAGGTGAACATATGCCTGTTCCAGGAAAAGACACTTTGCCTTTCACCTGCTAGGTGAGGAATAGTTTATGGAAATGCATCCATCTTGATTGTGAGAGGAAGTGGGAATTTCTAATGCATTAATTGTCACCATGCCTGTTGGGATCAGCATGATACAGAAGATGCAGCTGAATAAAAGTAAATCATATGACTTCAGAACTTTTAAAAGGTGGAACCTGGAATCTGCATCATAAAGGAGGAACCATATAATTTGTAGAGGAAGGTGGAAGAATCTGATTTTAAGAACAGAAAATTTGTGCAACAGAGCTGAGGTAGAAAGTGCTGATGAATTGCAAGTAAAACAGAAAAAAAAAATAATTAAAATCTGCTGTGTTTAAAAGCTACATAGTTTTCTGGACATTCCTTTCAAACTGCTGTGTTTTCTTCTACAGTTAATTTGCAGAAATGCTTAGAGTTCAACAACACGTGCAAAACATTACTCTCAGGAAATAAATGACCCATTTGTATTCAAACCACTTACGTTAGTAATGTGCAAAGTAAGTGAATCATACCAGCTAGTGGGTACTTGGAAACCAATATAGCCACAAGTATTACAACATAGGGAATATATACTAGTTCAAAAAGCACAAGAAAAGGTATAATTCTGACAATTAATATTCCATTGTTTCAAATGTGGATACTTTATCAGAATACAAAATTCAATAAAATCAGACATTGCCATGTATTGTTAGAATGTGCTGCAAAATGCAATTATGTACATAATTGCACATTTTTGGATGCAATGCATTTCAAATTAAACCCCATTTTCTATACTGAAATAATATTAAAATCCACAAATAAAAACATGATGCTAATAATTGAAAATTTTACATTTTACTAAAAAAAAAAACTTGGACTTCTGAGTCAACAAATGGGTCTATATCCATGATCTGTCAATTCCAAACAAAAAGTCCTCCTATATGTTACTGAAATTCTCTGCTTCCTTCATCTGTAATGTGGATATATTAATAAAAAAACACACATCTGTAAGACTAAGTGAGAAAATGTGAAACAAATAGCATGGTGCTGGTTCATCATAAAACTCAATAAATGCTGTATATTCTATTACTGAAACTATGTTGTGTATTTCTGGTATAATTTTGATATATTTTTGAGCAGAGATAATAAATTCACTAAGGAGCTGTGGTGGTACACTGGTTATGTGTTCTGTTATTAACCAAAAAGTTGGCAATTTGAACTCATCTAGTTGTGTGTGTGTGTGTGTGTGTGTGTGTATGTGGTGCCATGGAAGAAAGACCTGGAGGGCTGCTTCCATAAAGATTACAGCCTGGGAAACATTTTGGGAGAGTTTTAATCTATCACATGAAGTTGCATTGAATAAAAATTGATTCAACAACAACAGTAAACCTGTTAAGCTTAGGAATCTTAATAGAATCAGTCCTGCAACATATTTTCACAACATATATATATGTTAAGAAAATGAAAGGAAACTGGTATTTTTCAATACTTACCTTGTGTCAGGAAACTGATTTGATGCTTTTTGTTGTTGTTGTTCTTGTCAGGTGCTGAGTTGGCTCTGACTCATAACAACCCTATGTACAACAGAACAAAACACTGCCTGTTCCTATGCCAGCCTCACAATCATTGCTATACCATTGCAGCCACTGTGTCAATCTATCTCATTGAAAGCCTTCCTCTTTTTCGCTGACCCTCCACTTTACCAAGCATGATGTTCTTCTCCAAGGACTGGTGACTTCTGGCAACATGACCAAAGTAGGTGAGATTAATGCTGGTCATTTTCACTTCCAAGGAGCATTCTAACTGCACTTCTTCCAGGACAGATGTGTTAGTTCTCCTGGAAGTTCATGGTACTTTGAGTATTCTTCACCAACACCACACCTCAAAAGTATCAACTCTTCAGTCTCCTTACTCATTGTCCAGCTTTTACATCCATATGTGGTGATTGAAATTACCATGGCTTGGGTTAGGCACAACTTGGTCTTCAAAGAGATGTCTTTGCTCTTCAGCACTTTAAAGGGTTCTTTTGCAGAATGTTTGTCCAGTACAGCATGTCATCTGATGTCTTGACTACTGCTTCCATGAGTGTTGATTGTGGAACCAGGTAATATAAAACCTTTGACAATTTCAATCTTTTCTTCATTTTTCATAATGGTGCTTACCAGTCCAGATGCGACGATTTTCATTTTCGTTATGTTGAGGTGTAATCCATACTACCCATCAGTCACTCCTCAGAAGGAAGATGGGGCAATCTACTTCCATAATGATACTGCCTCGGAAACCCAAGGAGGGGTCACTATGAGTCGGGTCTGATTCAACGGCACATAACAACAACAACTAACCATACTTACAGACTATAGTCTTTAATCTTCATCATTAAGTGCTCTAAGTTATCCTCACTTTCAGCAAGAAAAGTTGTGTTGTCTGCATATCACCAGTTGTTAATGAGTCTTCCTCTAATTCTTATGCCACGTTCCTCTCCATATATTCCAGTTTCTCAGATTATTTGCTCAGCATATGGATTGAATAAGTACAGTGAAAGGATACAACCTGATGCACACCCTTCCTGATTATAAACCATGCAGCATCCCCTTTTCTGTTAAAATTTCAGTCTCCTTGTCTATGTACAGGTTCCTCCCTAGCACAATTAAGTGTTCTGGAATTCCCATTCTTCTCAATGTTATCCATAATTTGTTATGAACCATGAAAATGCTTTTGCATAGTCAATAACAGACAAGTAAATAGCTTTCTGGTATTCTTTGCTTTCAGCTAAGATCCAACTGACATCAGCAATGATATCCCACATTCCACATCCTCTTCTGAATCCAGCTTGCATTTCTAGAACTTCTCTGTCAATACACTGTTACAACTATTTTTGAATTATCTTCAAAAATAATTTTCATGCAATTCTTGGTATGTTGGCAGAATAGGCAGACAAACTACACAGATGTTCTTCTACAAAGAAAAGAGGAAACAACACAGATACAGAAGATAATTCTGGAGCCCTGAACTTTAAGAGGAAGGATATGGAAGTGGACTAAACTCCATTAAGCTAGTAGAAGAACCCTCATGAAAACACCAAAAAAGGTGACATATGGACCTGTAGACTGTTAGCAATCCTGACAACACAGACAACTTGGATATTGCCAAGCAGTGTCAGGACCTAAGAATTAACCTAAAAATTAGCCCTGCTAGCCAGGGGCTGCACGGAAGACTGCACTGGTATCTGATGAATAAAAGGGGAAGCAGCAAACAGGGAGATGGGCTGAACTGTGGACTTTTGGCTGTCTGGAGGGCACAGCCATTTTGAATGTTTACAAGTGGTTCAACCATTTTGGATATGTAAAATGACAGCATTACCTCAGATTCCAGGAACCTAAGAATAGGCTTCATTTGCTGGAGACCATAGAACATTCCACTGAGGACTGTAAAGGTGAGACATTCCCCTTGTTACTCTTATACCCCACCCTCTTGGGGAATGGAGGTGTGGCCATCCCTCACTCACACCCACCTCTGGACCAGCAGGAATTCTATCCCAGTCTGCATACTCTTACAGAGCATGGGTGCTCTGTCCCACACTGCACAGATTTTTTTTTCTCTTCTTCTGCTTATTTTTTAGTTTTTTATATTTGTTTTAAAATTATTAATATTATCTTCTTTTTCATCCTTTTTATTACTATTCTTTCTTTTTCTAGTTTTTGGCTTTTTCTCTCTTCCCTTTTCTTGGTTCCCATTTGTTTTCTTTCTTATGCTTCTCCCCATTCCTTGTTTTACTTTTACATTTTTCGTACTTTTGTTCTTTCATCATCCTCTTACTCTATCTCTCTCTTATTTTCCCCTCTCCAGATATTGTGATTTTTTTTTCTTTCCCCCTTTTGGTGGTTTAAAGTATTTCTTTAATTATTTTCTCTCATTTTTTGTTGTTCATTTTTTCTTCCTTTCTTTTCTTTCTTTTTTTCCCTCTTTTTAGTGATTGTTCCTGTGTGTTTATGTACTGTGTGCTTTCTGTCCATCTGCTTTTACTTTTTTGAGGATTTTTCTATTGTTGTTTTTGCCTGAGTGGCAGAGAGGAACTCTGCCTTTACAACAAAACCACAGCTGCATCTCCTATAGCTCCACTTACTGAATGAGAGTCACCACTTCCTTCTGCATTACCTGGCCAATGATACATAACCCCCAAAAGAGCCTGACTCACCTTTAATAAGAGTGTGACTCACCCTTAACTTCTCTCTACAAACAATTAACAGAGA
>NW_006922031.1:1709951-1712079 GCF_000298275.1 Orycteropus afer afer | reverse complement strand
TAGTGATACTGCCTCGGAAACCCATGGAGGGATCGCTATGAGTCAGGGCCGACTCGACGGCAAACAACAACAACACAACTTCTCTGGAAACGGATCAATCAGACAAAAAGATCAAAACAAAAAGAAGAAAGCCTAAGGTTAATTTGTGATATGATCAAAAGAAATAACATATGTGTAATCAGAATTCCAGAATAGGAAGAGAAAAAGAAAACCACTGAGAAATTGCCCAAGATGTGTTGGAAGAGAACTTCCCTGATATGATGAAAGATGAAAATCTATCCATTCAGGAAGTCCAAAGAACCCCAAACAGGATAGATCACAAAAGAAAATCACCAAGAGCTATCATAATGAAACTCACCAAAACTAAAGAAAAAGAAAGAGTCCTGAAAGCAGCACATAAAAAAAAAGAGAAGTTACCTACAAAGGACAACCAATAAGACTAAACTCTGATTTCTCAGCAGAAACCATGCAGGCAAGAAGGCAAAAGGATGGTTGGTATATATAAAACCTTGAAAGAGAAAAATTTCCAACCAAGAATTATATACCCAGAAAAATTCTCCCACAAATATGATGGTGAATTTTGGATATTTCCATATAAACAGAAATTAAGGGAATTTGTTAAAACCAGACTAACCTTGCAAAAATATACTAAAAGGAGTCCTTTGGCTAGAGAACAAATAGCCAAAAACAACCAACCATAAGACACATGATGACATAATCCAGAACCCAATCCAGTTATATAAGCATACAAAATAAAATAAGCTTACAAAATTGTAAACAGGGAACCAGAGACATCAGTTGGCACATGAAGAAAACTGCAAACCAAAAAGTGGGAAAAAAAATAGTGTAGTTACAAAACATCTAAAGGTGAGGAAGTCAAGAGAGTTGCAAGATAGAATGAGCTGTTCTAAACTTGAGAAGAAAATTATAAATCACAGGGTAACCACAAAGAAAAATTATAAACCTTCAGGTCACAAAAAAGACAAATATTTAGCAAATACTCAAAATATAGCAGCAAAGCAACAAAGGAAATAATAACACAATGCGTAAACATATTGAGCTCAGCACAGAAAATTATATGGAACAAAGAAATTAGGAACACCATGGAAAACACATAACAAAATGCCAGCAACCAATTCATATTTGTCAATAATTACACTGAATGTTAATGGATTCAATGCACCACTCAAGAGATGGAGATTTGCAGACTGGATAAGAAAACATGAACCATGTATATGCTGTCTACAAAAGACACACATTAGAGACAAAGATAAAAATAGACTAAAAATCAAATGCTGGAAAAAGATACATCAAGCAAATGGCAACCAAAAAAGAGCAGGAGTGGCAATATAAATTTCTGATCAAATTGACTTGAAAGCAAATACCAGTGTAAGAGACAAGGAAGTAGATTATATCATGATTAAAGGATCAATTGAACAAGAAGACATACATAATAATAAATATCCATGGACCCAATGAAAGAGCCCGAAAATACATAAATCAGACTTTAACACAATTGAAAAGACAAACAGATGCCTCCACAGTCATAGTAGGAGACTTTCAATGAGAGAGACTTTCAGTGAAATACACCACTTTCAATGAAAGACAGAACAACTGGAAAGAAAATCAACAGACACAGTACAACTGAACAACACAATCAACCAACTTGACCTTATAGACATCTGAAGAGCACTTCACCCAACAACACCATAGTATACATTATTTTCCAGTGCACATGGAACATTGTCCATGATAGACCATATGTTAGGCCATAAAGCAAGCCTAATCAATTTATAAACATTGAAATATTCCAAAGCATCTTCTCAGATCACAATGCTATTAAATTAGAAATTCACAATAGGAAGATCAACAGAAAAAGAACAAGCACATGGAAATTGAACAACACCCTTGTTAAGAATGACTGGGTAAGAGAAGAAATAAAAAATAAAATTGAAAAATTCATTGAATAAAATGAGAATGAAAACTCAATATACAGAAATCATTGGGACACAGCAATAGCAGTGATCAGAAGCCAATTTATAGCAATAAATGCACACATCAAAAAAGAAGAAAGAGCCAAAATCAACATCTTGTAACAACAACCTCAACAGCTAGAAAAAGAACAGCA
>NW_006922031.1:1706723-1709516 GCF_000298275.1 Orycteropus afer afer | reverse complement strand
AATAAAAGTCCTGGCCCAGCGACTGGAGAATTCTACAAAAAGTGAACTTTACTACTAGTGCTGGGGCAAGATGGTATCCATTGTTGTTTTGATTTGCATCTCTCTAATGGCTAATGATTGTGAGCATTTCTTCATATGTTTATTGGCCACCTGAATATCCTCTTTGGTGAAGTGTCTATTTTTGTCCTCTGCCCATTTTTGAATTGGATTATTTGTCTTTTTATTGTTGAGGTGTTGGAATTTTCTATGAATTCTAGAGATAAGTCCCTTCTTAGATATGTCATTGCCGAATATTTTTTCCCAATCTGTAGGTTCTTGTTGACTCTTCTGAAGACGTCTTTGGAAGCACATAAAAATTTAAGTTTCAGAAGGTCCCATTCATCTAGTTGATATTCTGCTGTTTGTGCATTTTGAATTATGCTGGATAGTCTATTTATGTTATATATTACTAAAAAAATCAAAACTCACTGCTGTTGAGTTGGATCCAACTCATAGTGACCCCTCCTTGGGTTTCCAAGGTGGTATCACTACAAAAGTAGATTGTTCAACCTTCCTTCCAAGGAGTGGCTGGTAGGTTTGAACTGCCAGCCTTATGGTTAGCAGTCAAATGCCTTAGGCACTATGCCACCTGAGTTCCTATGTCATGTATTAGGGCCCCTAAATTTGCCCCTAGTTTTTCCTTGAGGAACTTTATAGTTTTAGGTTTCATATTTAAGTCTTTGATCCATCTGGAGTTAATTTTTGTGTATAGTGTGAAGTACAAATCTTGTTTCATTTTTCTGTAAATGGATATCCAGTTTCACCAGCTCCATTTGTTAAACAGACAATCTCTTCCCCATTTAATGGATTCCAGCCCTTTGTCAAAGATCAGCTGATCATAGGTCAATGGATCTATATCTGGGTTCTCAATTCTATTCCATTGGTCTATGTGTCTGTCATTTTACCAATACCAAGTAGTTTTGACTACTGTGGCCATATAGTAGGATTTAAGTTCCAGAACTGTGAGACCTCCTACTTTGTTCTTTGTCTTCAATAGTGCTTAGCTTATCCGAGGTCTCTTTCCTTTCCATATAAAGTTGTTGTTGTTATGTGCCGTTGAGTCTGTCCCGACTAATAGCGACCCTTCCTTGGGTTTCTGAGGCAGTATCACTATGGAAATAGATTGCCCAACCTTCATTCCAAGGAGTGGCTGGTGGTTTGAACCGCCAGCCTTCTGGTTAGCAGTCAAGTGCCTTAGACACTATGGTACCAGAGCTTCTCATATAAAGTTAGTGATTGGTTTTTCCATATCCTTAAAGAATGTTGATAGAATCTGGGTTGGAATTGCACTAAATGTATAGATTGCTTTGGGTGTTATTGACATTTCCACAACGTTCAATCTTCCACAAGCATAGTATATTCTTGCATTTATGGCGATTTCTTATGGTTTCCTGAAGTAGTCTTTTATAGTTTTCTTTGTACATTTCTTTGTATCCCTGGTAAGATTGATTCCCAAGTATTTTATTTTTTTGGTAGCTATTGTAAGTAGTATTGATTTCCTTATTTCTTTTTCATCAATCTCTTTGCTGGTGTAGAGGAATCCAACTGATTTTTGGATGTTGATCTTGTATCCTGCCACGATGCTAAATCTTTCAATTAGTTTCAGTAGATTTTTGACTGAGTCTCTTGGGTTATTTAGGTGTAGGATCATATCATCAGCAAATAGGGATAGTTTGACTTCTTCCTTACTAATTTGGAGGCTTTTGATTTCCCTTTCTTGACTTTTTGCCCTGGCCAGGACTTCCAGTACAATGTTGAATGGAAGTGGTGATAGAGGCATCCTTGTCTGTTTTCTGTTGTCAAGGGGAATAGTTTCAGCTTCTCTCCATTGAGAATAGTGTTGGCTGTTGGTTTTTCATAAATGCCCTTTATTATGTTGAGGAATGTCCCTTTTATTTCTATTTTGCTGAGAGTTTTGATTAGGAATGGGTGTTGGCTTTCAACAGATTTCGTTTCTGCATTGATTTATATAATCATGTGGTTCTTTTCTTTAGTTTATTTATGTGGTAGATGATGTTGATTGTTTTTCTAATGTTGAACCATCCTTGCATACCTGATATGAACCCCACTTGGTCATAATGAATTATTTTCTTGATATACTGTTGGAGTCTATTGGCTAGGATTTTGTTCAAGATTTTTGTATCTGTATTCATGAGGGATATTGGTCTGTAATTTTTCTTTTTAGTGATATCTTTGCCTGGTTTGGTATCAGGGTTATGCTTGTTTCATAAAATAAATTTGGGAGGATTCCATCCTTTTGTATTTTTTGAATAATTTGAGTAGGATTGGTGTCAGTTCTTCTCTGAATGTTTGGTAGAATTCTCCGATGAAACCATCTGGGCCAAGACTTTTTTTTAGTGATAATTTTTTGACGAGCTGTTCAATTTCTTCTTTTTTTATGGGTCTATTCAACTTTTCCACATCAGTCTGTTTTAGTTTAGGTAAATGGTATGTTTCTAGAAATCTGTCCATTTCTTCCAGGTTTTCAAATTTGTTGGTGTACAGTTCTTCATAGTATCCTGATATTATCCTTTTTACTCAGTTGGTTCTGTTGCCATGCCATCCATTTCATTTCTTATTCATGTTATTTGTATTCCCTCCCTCTTTTTCTTTGTTAAATTTGCAGTGGTTTGTCAGTTTTATTAATCTTTTCAAAAACACAAATTCTAGTTTTGTTCATTTTTTCTATTGTCTATTTTTTGTTCCATTGATTTCTGCTTAAATCTTTATTATTTCCTCTTTCAGTGATTGTAG
>NW_006922031.1:1704445-1706534 GCF_000298275.1 Orycteropus afer afer | reverse complement strand
TTTTTTATTTCTTCTCTTACCTAGTCTTTCTTAAGGAGGGTGTTGTTCGTTTCCATGTGTTTGCTCTGTTTCTGTTGTTATTCCTATTGCTGATTTTGAATTTGATAGCATTATGATCTGAGAAGATGCTTTGCAGTATTTTAGTGTTTTTAAATTCATTAAGGCTTGTTTTATGGCCTAGCATATGGACTATCATGTTCCATGTGCACTGCACAAGAATGTATATTGTGCTGTTGTTGGGTGAAGTGCTCTGTAGATGTCTATAATGTCAGTTTGGTGGATTGTATTGTTTAGCTCTTTTGTGTATTTGTTGCGTTTCTTTCCAGTTGTTCCATTTTTCATTGAAAGTGGTGTACTAACATCTCCTATTATGACTGTGGAGTTATCTATTTGCCTTTTCAACTCTTTTAAAGTCTGATGTATTTAATTTGGGGCTCTCTCATTTTGTCCATAGGTATTTATTATGGTTATATCTTCTTGTTCAATTGATCCTTTAATCATTATAATCTACTTCCTTGTCTCGTATGGTGGTTTTTTTCTTAAAGTCAATTTGATCAGAAATTAATATTGCCACTCTTGCTCTCCATTCTATCTTGCAGTCCATTCTATCTTGCAAATTTCTTGACTTCCTTACCATTTAGAAGTTCTGTAACTACACAGTATTTTCCTTCTTTTTGTTTTGTAGTTGCCCTTATTTGCAAATTGATGTCTCTGGTTCTTTGTTTACAATCTTGTAGGCTTATTTTATTTTGGATATTTCCACAAGTGTGTTAGTTTCTGGGTTATGTCATCTTGTGCATTAGTGGTCTGTTCCTGTTTGCTATCATTGGTTCTCTGTTCAAAGGACCCGCTTTAGTATCTCTTGTAAGGTTGGTCTGGTTTTTAAAATTTCTGTAATTTCTGCTTATCTGGAAATCTCCAATTTCACCATCATATTTGAGGGACAATTTTGCCTGGTATATATTTCTTTGTTGGAAATTTTTCTCTTTCAGGGTTTCATATATACCATCCCATTGTCTTCTTGCTTCCATGGTTTCTGCTGAGAACTCAGAGTTTATTCTTAATGGTTGTCCTTTGTAAGTAACTTTTTGTTTTTCCCATGCTGCTTTCGGGATTCTTTCTTTGTCTTTGATTTTGATTAGTTTTATGATGATATGTCTTGGTGATTTCCTTTTGGGGTCTACCCTGTTTGGGATTCACTGGACTTTCTGAATGGATAAATTCTCATCTTTCATCATATCAAGGAAGTTCTCTTCCAACAAATCTTGGACAATTTTCTCAAAAGTTTTATTTTTCTTTTCCTGCTCTGAAATTCCAATGACATGTAGGTTATTCCCTCTGATGATGTCCCAGATAAATCTTACACTTTTTCTTTTTGTTTTGTTCTTTTTTTCGATTGATCCCTTTCCAAAGAAGTATTCATGTGTTTGTCTTCAACCTCATTAATTCTGTCTTCTATTGCATCAATTCTACTCCTTTGCCCTTTCTGCACAGGGCTGGGCTGGGCACTATCCATTTCTGAAAATTTAGTATTAATCTTCTGGATTTCTATCTGTAGATTTTGTATCACTTCTAATTTGTCATTTATTTTGTCATTTTGTTCTTATATTTTCTTCTGAAATTTTTCTAGGGTTTTCTCTGTGTTTTCCTTAATTTTGTCAGTGTTTTCCTTGATCTGTCTCTCAATACTTTGAAGATACCTAAATATAATTATTTCAAATTCCTTATCAGGGATTTCCAATGCTGCTTCTTCTTCAGGGACATGTTCTGGGTCTGTATCCTGCTCCTTGGTTTCTAACACTTTGTCTTGCTTCTTTGTGTGAACAGTGATGGTCTGTAGTCTCTGAAACATTGTGATGTTATTGTATCTTAGAAAATTCGAACCAGGAACAGGGAAGAAAGAAAAACCTGAAAACTAGAACCTGGGAAATGTAGAATAAAGAATAACAATAAAAAAGACAAAACTAGAATAATAATAATAATTTTAAAACAGACAAAAAACATATTGAAACCTACCAATACCTTTACTTTGTCTTTGACCAGAAAGTATTGAAATATTGAATGGGTGACTTAGGGTGACCATTATGAT
>NW_006922031.1:1701615-1704345 GCF_000298275.1 Orycteropus afer afer | reverse complement strand
TATATATATATACACACACACACATATATATATATATATGCACCACTGCCCTCAAGTTGGATCCTACTGTTAGCAATCCCTCCTTGGGTTTCCAAAGTATCACTATGGAAGTAGATCACCCAACCTTTCTTCCAAGGAGTGACTGGTGGGTTTGAACCACCAGCCTTCTGCTTAGCAGTCAAATGCCTTAGGTACTATGCTACCAGAGCTCCTATATGTACATGTATGTATGTGTGTGTGTGTGTGTGTGTCAATTGATATTCCTCTGAAGTTTAAATTGATATTTCTATTTCAAGATTATTCTTTTCTGAATATTATCTACTAAAAAATTATTTGAATATCAAAGGGAATCAATCAGCAATTCTAAGCTTGATTTGCAATATCATGTGGCAGTCTGCTTCCCTGAAGATTTACAGTCTTGTAAACTATGGGGTAGTTCTACTCTGCCTTATGGGGTAGTGAAGGCAACTTCACAGCAACAGACATTCTGATGGGAGCAGGTCCCCAGGTCTTTTCTGCTGCACAAAACACTAGTGATTTTGAACCGCTGACCTTTTGATTAGCAACTATGCACTTAAACTGTGTAACACTAGGTTTCCTTAAACTTTAAATGTAATTTATGAAAATAAGAAATTGAGTCCAATACTCTGTCACTCAGCAGAGGATACATGAATATGAAGCAATGAAGTTCACCTAGTATAAAAAATATATTTTAGCAAGAGATACATACTGCTATCCAATTATATATATGATATATATAGCTACTATTTCCTATTTCTAAACAGTCCTGATATTATACCTTTCTATTGAGTAATAAAATGAAATAATATGCTTGGTCTCTGTGTGTGTATGTATCTACAGACACATTCACATGCATGTAACACACACACCCATATGTATGTGTATGCAATATGAAAAAGAAGTAATATATATACTAGATTCTTCTATTCATCTGCACAGACCCTCTTCGACAAAGAAAAGGGGAACCAACTAACACAGATACAGAAAATAATCCTGGAAGCCTGAGCTTTGAAAGGAAGGATATAGAAATGGACTAAACTTCAACTAGTAGAAGAATTTGCCTGAAAACCCCAAAAAAGGAGACATATGGACTTGTAGTCTGGCACTGATACTGACAGCACAGATAGTTTGGATATTGGTGAGTGGTGTTAGGACCTAAGTATTAACCTAAAAATCAGTCCTGCTAGCCAGGGACTGCACAGAGGACTTCTCTGGTCACTGTTGAATAAAAGGGGAAGCAGAGAAGAGGAAGGCAGGTTGAGCTGTGGACTTTTGCTTGACTGGAGGGGGCAGCCATTTTCAATGTTTACAAGCAGTTCCACAATTTTGGATATTTAAAGCAACAGTATTCTCCCAGATTCCAAGGAATTAAGAATAGGCTCCACTTGCCAGGACTAAGGATATTCTGGACACCAACAACTGGAAAGATGCGACATTCTCTTTGTTACTCTTATGCACTCCACCCTCTTGGTGAACGGAGGTAGGACTATCCTTCACTTCTACCCACCTTCTAGGCTGGCAGGAATTCCATCCCTGTCTGTGTGCTCAGATGGAACCAGAGTGCACTGCCCAGCCCTGCACAGATTTTTTTTTTTCCTTTTTTTTTTTTAAGTTTACCAGTTTCCATCAGGTAGAGTCATCTCTGAATAAAGTGGACCCTCCAACCTTTAAGATAGTAGTCAAACCCATTAACTCTTTGCACTACCCAGGGACTCTGTCCTTATTCTTAAATATAAAGATTTTTGTATATATTTGGTGGTGTAGTAGAGCTCTGGTTGCTCAGTGCCTAATGCATTTGACTGCTAACAAGAAGGCTGGGGGCTCAAACCTACCAGCAACTCCTTGGAAGGAAGGTTGGGCAATCTACTTCCATAGTGATACCACCTTGGAAACCCAAGGAGGGGTCTCTATGAGTCAGATCTGACTCGACAGGGACTTTTTTTTTGGGGGGGTTTGGTGTGTAGTAGTTAAGTCATTTGACTGCTAATCAAAAGGTCAGTGGAAGGTCAGAAGAAAGATGGGGCTGTTTCTGTGAAGATTTATAGCCTTAGAAACCCTAAGGGGCAGTTCTACTGTGTCCTATAGGGTCACCATGAGTTAGAATTGACTTGATGGCAGTGAGTGTTTTGTTTTTTGGTATACATCACCATAATTTTGCTTTGCATATCATCATTTTATAATTTATGTAAATAAGAGTGAATGATATATTGTATAACTTTCCACTTTTTAAAAATTAAAATAGAAGTATGCTGATTGTAGGGTTTTGTCTTTTAATTCTTTTGCTAGACAGGCTGCATGAGTGTTCTGTAAGTTCCACTAGTTGAGGTCTATTGGGTTTTAGTAAGATGTACACAAGCAGGAAACATTTGACTTTTCAAATTTATTAGATGTTATCACATGTGCCTCTAACAATACTAGATTGCTAGATCTCCTTCTTTCTTTTTTGCTTCAGAGTAAGAGAATTTATAAATCTCTGTAAATTTCTGATAAATGTTATAAATCTTCCTAAATGTTGACCCAACTTCTCAGAAATATTGGTGAATTCTGATTTTGTAATAAATTGGAGTCCTCGGTCTCAGGATCCAGGAATAGAAACAATCTCCTTTCCAAAGCAACTGTGTCCAGTAAGTTTTGGAACATACTGATTCTGTCTTTAACATTTTTGTATTTTTTCATTGTTGTTGTTGTTATGTGCCGTCGAGTCAGCCC
>NW_006922031.1:1679558-1701515 GCF_000298275.1 Orycteropus afer afer | reverse complement strand
GGAAGTAGGATTGCCCAACCTTCCTTTTTATTAATTTTTTGAAATATTGCATTAAAATATTTATCTTGATGGCTAGGTCTTTTAGTATTTCCTTAAATCTTGGGCCTCACTTGCTTCACTGTAAACTTCACCCAATAGAACACATATCAGTATATAGCTTGAAACAAGATACCAGTAAGTTAATGTAGTGGACAAGGAGAGTTACAGTGAAATTAGTATTGTCCTGTTACTGTTTTCTTTTAATGTACATTTTGCCAGATTTCAATGTATGAGCATTAAGTGCATTTAAGAAATATAAGGAAGGCCATGTTTTGAAACAGAAAAGAATTTCTATTTATTTACAATGTTGCCATAAAAATTTATAAGGAATTTATCAACATACAGTTATTCATCTCTGACACCTGTCAGAAATTACATCAGTTTAAAAAAGGGAATCAAACTTTTTTATGCATACTTGACTGCTTCTTAGGGTACATTTGGACTTCATAATAATCAAACTGTCACTGAATCTTGACATAGTCCACATTTCAGGTTGTATTTTTTCTAGACAAGAAGTAGTTCTGCCAGTGAATCCTTTATGTGTACTGATATTTTGACAGAATTGAGATTTGAAGTTGAAACTATTGTGATACTCTTAATGATCTAACATAAATAGTTATGATATATCATTATGATGTAATAAAAAAAGTGAAAGTATCTCATTAAATCATGAAGCATTTTATGACAAGTCGTTAAGTGGTACCCAGGTGGCTGTATTCAATACATTGCTAAAGATGTCTCACTCACTGCCATTGAGTCAGATACAACTCGTAGCGACACCACCTTGGGTTTCTGAGGCAGTATCATTATGAAAGTAGATCACCCAGTCTTCCTTCTGAGGAGTGGCTGGTGGCTTTGAACCACCAACCTTCTGGTTAGCAGTCAAATGATTTAAGCACTATGCCACCAGAGCTCCCAAGATGTCTATATCTTATTAAAGTTAGATTATAAATGGATAAGCTATATAAAACACAATTCAATAGAGGCTTCTATCTATAGACATCAGCAAAAGTCAAAATGAACCATTACAAATGAGATATAGGTAAGAATTTTATGATGCAGAGTGATATAACAGTCAACAAAAAAATGAGACATGCTACAATTTAATATTTTAATACTAGATTTAGGCGATCTATCAATGAGTTAGAGAGCTCTGGTTGTACAATGGTTAAAACATTGGTAACTAACCAAAAGGAGGGTGGTTTGAACCTACAAGTTTCTCTGCAGGAGAAAGAAGAGGCGGTCTGCTTCAATAAAGATTTAAAGCCTTGAAAATCCCATGGGAAAGTTCTACTCTGTCCCACTATGAATTGAAATTGACTTGATGACAGTGGGCTTGTTTTTTGGTTTGTATTAGTGAGTTGGTAGTGTAGTTCCTAAGGCACTTGACTGCTAACCAGAAGGCTGGCAGTTCAAACACACCAGCCACTCCTTGGAAGGAAGGATGGGCAACCTACTTCTGTAGTGATAACACCTTGGTAACCGAAGGAGGGGTCACTATGAATTGGGTCCAACTCAATGGCACATAACAACAACAACAACAATATAAAATAAAGTTCCAGAATAAGATGCAAATACATTTTGAAGATGTACAATAAGAATCAATAAGTGCTATGGGATAATGAAACTATGTCTTGTCAAATTTTGAACAAAATTATGTATGGTTCATAGCTCTAAAGTATTTTTTTTTAGAATGTTTACATTTTTCTTTCAAACTTTATTTAATCTTATTTCTGATGTTTAAATGTCTTTTCACACAAACAGATATCTTGGTTTAGTTATAAAATTTGGGTGCATCAAGACAGAATATTGAGCCTGAACATTAAAAAAGTGGAATGTGTTCAAATTAAATAATGTGTTCATAAGTATATGATACTATAGTTTGACCTTTGAAATCCTATTCTATAGAAAGAAATGGTTTCCATAGATATTGTGTTTCTGGATTCTAGGTAGTTCAACAAAGTGGAATTCTTCAACTGTACATCTATAAATTTATATACTTGACTTTGTTAACTTTGGCCTAGCTATTTTGGACCTCTCCTTAAATAAGGACACATGTATTAGAATTTTATCAGAAAACTAGTCTACCATAATAAGAAATATCACTTGAGAGAATTCCAAAATGATAATTAGTGAAGAGAAGACACATAAAACTGTCTGGGTAGAAGAGTTATTGGCACCAATGCTCCTTGTCAAAATGTGAATGCTATTTATCTGCAGACATTAATTATGGATGGCTTTTTTCAACTAGGTTAACAGATAAATTTCATTGGCTATCTCTTGAAATAGTGTTCAAGAACTATCATAATGAGTGGGCCACCAGGTCTGAGGGTATTTGCATTTCAGGTGTGACAAGGTTACTTCAAGATCTTAACAGTGTGGCAAATTTGACACTTGACATTAAATTTCTCTCAGTGGATACATTCTTCCAGTGCTCTTCTGATCTATCTAAGTGTACTATGATAAAGCAGACTCTAAGAAAACCACTTTTATTTGTTTCAGGAGATTGAAATATTAATTATTACAGTTTGAAGCTATTATTTGTTAAATTAATAACTTCAATCAAATTCCACACATTTCATTTGATAAATGATGTTATATATTTTTAGTAGAAAACACACCTTTTGTTACTTTAGAAATTAAAACTTATTTTAAGGAGAATTGAAGAAGAATGAGAATGAGATATGTACATGAGAGAGAGAAGTGAGGTGGCACTTAATAATTGCCAATACATATGAATTATTTTTGAACTTTCAAAATTGTGTGTCATAATTCTTAGGTGAAGAAAACTATAACATCGCTCTGAGGAGTTTTAACCAGCTCTCATTATCACTGTAACCAACTGATTTTTCTTTTTCAAATATATTAATTATTATAAAATAATAATATAAGATTAATTTTATTTAAGTATGTATGTATGTTCTTGTTAGATGTTGTTGAATCAGTTGTGACTTATAGTGACCCTATGCACAGCAGAACAAAACAAATGCCTAATCTTCACCATCTTCACAAGGTTTGCTGTGTCTGAGTGAGCCTATTGTTGCAGCCAGTGTATCAATCCATCTCATTGAAGACCTTCTTTTTCACTGACCCTCTACCAAGCATGATATTCTTCTCCAGTAATAATCCCTCTTGATAAATGTCCAAAGTATGTGAGAAAAAAATCTCACCTTCCTTGTTTCTGAGGAGCATTCTGGTTGTATTTCTTCCAAGATAAATGTGTTCCTTCTTTGGCAGTTCAAACTATATTCAACATTCTTCACCAACACCATAATTCAAAGGCATCCATTCCCTGTCAGTGTTCCTTATTCATTGTCCAGCTTCACAAGCATGTGAGGTGATTGATAATACCATGGCATACCTTAGTCATCAAAGTAACATTTTTTGCTTTTTTTTTTTTTTTTAATTTTAAAAAGTTCTTTTCCAGCAGATTGGTCCAATGCATTATGTCATTTGATTTCTTGACTGCTGTTTCTGTGGATGTTGATTGTGAATCCAAGTAAAAGGAAATCCTTGACAATGCCAACATTTTCTCTATTTATCAGGATGTTACTTATTGGTGAAAATGTGAGGATTTTTGTTTTCTTTATGTTGAGGTGTAATCCATAATGAATACTATAGCCCTTAATCTTCAAGTCATCTTCATTTCAGCAAGCAAGGTTGTGTCCTCTGCATATCAGTTTTTTTAGTTATTCTTCCTCCTATTCCAATGCTGCATTTTTCTTCTTATAGTTTAGCTCTGGGATTATTTGCTCAACATACAGATTGAATAAGCATGATAACAGGATACACTGATGCACATCTTTCTTGATTTTAAATCACACAATATCCCCTTGTTCTATTCAAACAACTGTCTCTTTAACTATGTACAGGTTCTACATGGGCACAATTAAGTGTTGTAGAATTCTCATTTTTTCGAATGTTATCCATAATTTGTTATGATCCATACAGTCAAGTGCCTTTGTATAGTCAACACCTTTCTGGTATTCTCTGTTTTCAGCCAAGATCCATCTGACATCAGCAATGATATTGCTCATTCCATGTCCTCTTCTGAATCCAGTTTGAATTTCTAGCAGTTTCCTGTTGATATACTGCTGTAATAATTTTTAAATTATCTTCAGAAAAAATTTAGTTGTGTTAGAAATTAAAGATATTGTTCTGTAATTTCAACATTGTCTTGGATCCCCTTTATTTGGAATGGAACATATATAGATCTCTTACACTGTCTTCCAAATTTATTGGCTTAACTGAGTGATTACTTCCAGCATTGCATCTATTTGTTGAAACATCCTGTGTTAGATTGGGTTATCTAGAGAAACACAAAAACCAGCAAAGGGTATATATATATATATATTTATAGAGAGAGAGAAAAAAAAAAAATATCTTAGGAAAATGGCTCACAAATGTATAGAAGCCAGCAAGTCCAAGTCTCTGGAGAAAATGGGCTGGCATCAGCCTTAGCTTCCGTAAGCACAGGGGGCCAAGAAATTCAAGGCTGGCAGGCAGTACACTGATTGTTGACTCCAATGAAAGACAAATCCAAGATCTCCAGGCCCAGCAGTGGGCTGCTCACTCACAGAAGTTTGTAGTCAGCACACCAGGGTTCCAATCCCTCAAAGAATGTGTCTCTTCCCAGGATGTCCCTGGATATCTTGGAAGCAGGCCACACCCCTAGGGAAACTCCCCTTGGGAATACTGGCCACTCAGAATGCAGTCATCTGATCCCATCATGGGAAAAACCACACAGAACTGGGGTCCAGCCAAGTTGACACACAGCTCCAACTATCACACATCCCAATTGGTATTATCTGTTCCTGGCATGTTGGTTTGCACTGTCAATACCTTCAGGGCAGCTTGGATATCCTCCTTCATTAAGGTGGGTTCTCCATCATATGGTACCTCAAGAAATGGTTGATTGTTGTCCAATGATATTTGCTACTTGATTCTGTATATTTTATATATTTTCCATGTTCATATATGTATGTACATATATATGTATGTATATGTGTATGTGAAAAAGCCCTGGTGGTGTAGTACTTATGTGTATGGTTGCCAACTGAAAGATCAGAGATTTGAATCCATGAGTGGCTCCATGGGTGCAAAATGTGACAGTCTGCTTCTATAATGATTACAGCCTTGAAAACCATAGAGGGTAGTTCTACTTTGCCATACAAGGTTGCTATGAGTTGTAATGGATTCGGTGATATTTTTGGGTGCATGTGTGTGTGCGTGTGTGTGTGTATACACACAGGCAGTCCCCAGGTTACAAACATTGGACTTACTGATAACTCCTATTGCCCTTTAATATTATGTAAATTTACCCTCATTTTGAGTTAATTGAAGGAAACTCTACTCACAACAATTCTTCATCACAATTGCCTTCACTTTTTGCACATGTAGCTCTTAAATCATTGAAAGGGTTTACTAAATAAGGCTAAATAAGAAACATATGCACCTGTTTGGACTAACCTACTTATTCTACTTAAAAACTTAAAGATGTAGTAGGAATGAAACTCCTTTGTAACCTGGGGGCTGCTTGTATATGTATGTATGTGTGTGTGTGTATGTGTACACACACATATAGGTATAGCTATATATATATGTATATATATATATGTATATATATATGTATATATGTGTGTATATATGTATATACATGTATATATATATGTGTGTGTGTATATATATATGTATATATGTGTGTGTGTGTGTATATCTCCGTGTGTGTGTGTATTCCTGTGTGAATGTGCCACATAATGTCCATTCAGGCAATATTTGACCATGTATACATCTGTGGTCCATAAAGTTGTCATAGAGTTCAGTAACCACAATAGTAGAATAAGATGGTGGTAAGCAGACATAATGAATGCATAAGCTTCCTGCACAAAATCTGAGTACCTCATGTCTCTTGTATCTAAAGTAATTGTGCTGCCAGTAGTATAATGGTATAATAAATTATATAGAGAGTTTATTTGCCTCAGAAAATAATATGGTGCTTGCACAACTTCCAAATCACTTAACATCCTACTTCACAGCTGTACTATGGAAGTTAAGTGATGCATGATTACATATATCTGTGTGTGTGTGTATTCTGCCTCTTACAAAATTCAAGTGTTGCAATTAAAAATGCATGGAAAATTAATTTTGCAAAGTGTCTCTTCCATGCTTTTTAAGGAGGAGGTGACCTGAGTACTACATTTTGAAAATATTGTGCATGTAGCTATAATCTATGGGTCTGTAATTTAGCACTGTTGTTTATTTTTATTTTTTTACTTTCATTGTTGTGAAAACATACACAAGATGTTCACCAACATAACAACTTCCACATTTACAGTTCAGGGACATTGATGACATTTTTCATGTTGTGCCACCATTATTGCCATTCTTCTCCAAAATACTCCACTACTATTAGCATAAATTCAATGCCCTCCAAACAAGAGCTTCCCCTTTCCTCACCCCTCTAATATCAAATGTGTATGTGTATTTTTTTTTTTCAATCTATCTAGACATTTTTCCTCCCCTCACCTCCCATCCCTGGTAATGAACAAAGAAAGTTTCCTTCTATGTATAAAATTTTCTCTGTCTTTTTACAATACTGGACTAATAATTCAATATGCATCCTTCTGTGATTGACTGATTTCACTAAGCATAATGTCCTCCAAGTTCATCAATGTTATGCAGTGTTTTGAGAATTATTTTTTAAATGGGAGGCAGTGACATGAAGAACATAGGAGGACCAGAAAATAGATTCTTATATATCCACGACCATACATAAGTTTAGCAGATGATATTCCTACATATGTATTTGTATGTGCTATAAATATGTCCATATGCAGTTTAAAAGTTAACAGGAGGAAAACTTAGGATAACTTCTTAACCACAAACAAGCACCTTGAGGGGATGAGTTGCTGGACCTGGGGGCTGGGTCACAGGGGACATCAAGCTTAATTGGCTCAGCATGATATACAAAAATATTGTTCTATATCTGATTTCAGTGAATAGTGACAGGCGTATTAAATTCTTCTGAGCAGCCATCTAAGATGCAACTATTGGTTTCTCATTTGGAGCAAAGAAGAGTGAAGAAAATCAAAGATGCATGGGAAGAGTTAGTCTACAAGATCAAAGGACCATGGTAACCACAGCCTATGTGACACTGAGATGAGAAGAACTAGATGGTGGCTAGCTACAAATGCCAACAATTTGGAAAGTGATCAAAATTGCAGATCCTGGATAGAGTAGGAGAAAAATGTGGGAAAAAAAACCTCAAAATCCTGAAAAAACACCAGGCTTACTAGACCGACTGAAACTGGTGAAACCCCTGAGACTATGGCCCATGTCACCCTTTGAGCCTGAAATTGAAGTCACTCCCAAGGCTTAAATCTCAGCCAAAGAAGACAGGCCTACAAGCTGAACGTGATTATGGAGATCAGAAGGTCATCAGCATTTGCACAGGGAGAAAGGTATGGAGGCAGGCATGCATACTCAATGACACAGGGAAAGCGTAATCAAACAAAGGAAGTGGGAAGAGAGCTGTTACACTGAGAAGAATGTAACCACTGTCACAAAACAAAAGTGTGTATGAACTGCTGAAAGTAAAATAAATCTGTTTTGTAAAAACTCACCCAAATAATAATTTTTTTTTAAAGAATATATTCTTACCCAACCCAAATTTTTATATGCTAGCCTTCCTAATGAAACTATGTTTAAATAAATAAATACTTCATAAAAAAACAAGGACTTTCCTACATTCTGTTAGAAGATATACCTAAGAAATGTTTTATTTCTTTTAAGCATACTTAGACCACACAAAAAATAAAATAACCAAACTCACTGCCATGGAGCCAGATCTGACTCATAGCTACCCCTCCTTGGGTTTCTGAGGCGACATCACTATGAAAGTAGATTGCCCAACCTTTCTTCCCAGTAGTGGCTGGTGGGTTTGAACCACCAATCTTCTGGTTAGCAGTCAAATACCTTAGGCTTTACACCTAACAGCTCCTGGTGCTCCTGGTAGTGTAGCGCCTAAGGCCTTTGACAGCAAACCAGAAGGCTGGTGGTTCAAACCCATCAGACACTCCTTGGAAGGAAGGTTGGGTAATCTACTTCCATAGTGATATCACCTCAGAAACCCAAGGAGGGGTCACTATGAGTTGGATCCGGCTCAAAGGAAGTGAGAGAGTGACTTAGACCATAGCTATTTTAAAAATAACCTGTTCTATCGTGCAGTCTGATGCGACAGCTTAGAATTTGTAATTACTAGAATAATCACAAAAGGAGAAACTAAAATTATCCATGTCTATATAGAGAAATGTGTCTATATAGAGAAATGTATACTGTGAACAGTGGATACTCACATTTTTCTTGTCTTTCATTTCATTTCTGTAAAGCCCAAAGACCTCTGATCTAAGGTTGCTTTTCATTGAATGAAGACCAGAAAATAGATTATCATATTCAGAACAAAATCAGGGATATTAATTTGACATTATCACCCTATTTTAGAATATTTTATATGATTTCAATTCCATAATAAATTTGCGTTAATTTAAAAACATTTTTTAATCAAAACTATCCTTTTCTTTAATTTATCACATTTTAATGTGAATAAAAATATTCTAAATCTTCTTAAGGAATATCACAGTCCTCTAGTTTACTGAGAAATTCTATACTTATTTTTTAGTTAAAACATTATGTGTGTTCAAAATAATAAGTCACATTTCAAAAATCCAAAGAAAAATGAGCACAAATTAGCTGTCAATCATACCCCTGATTTTCCGTTTTTTTTTTTTTTTTTTTTCCTGCAGTTAGCAACATTGACAGCGTGACATATAACCTCTCATTATTTTATCTATATTTATATCAATATATTGGGGGGTGGGAAACACTGCCATCAAGTCGATTCCTAGTTATATCTATCTCCATTGGGTTTCTGGAAGCAGATTGCTTCATCTTCTTGCTGTAGAGCTGCTGGTAGGTTCAAACGGCCTGCTTTTTGGTTTGCAGCCGTAACCACAGAGCTGCCAGAGCTCTGAATATCAATATGCAGACATATATTTTTGTTTGCTTTATAACATAATAACATGGTGGACATTAATAAGTCAATTTTTAAATTACAAATCTATCTTGGATATGTTTCTGGGTTCATTGAAAAAAAAATCTAGCTAAGTATTTTCACAGCTTGTAGTAGTCTACTGTATGAATATTTTATGATTTGTTCAGTCATTAGTCTGTTGATAGCTGTTCAGGTAATTTTCTACTTTATATCATAATAAATCCTGCTGTTACAAGTATCCAAGTATATACTTGTTTATTTTCATTTTTTTAGACACTGATGCTTTTATTTACACAGGATCACTTTGCCAAAGCAAGGTTACTGTGTCATGTAAACTACTGTGATTGATACTGACAAAGGACCCTCCAAATAAAGATTGCTACAATTCATTGTTGAACTAGCAATGCACCAGAGAGCCCTCCTTCCTAATACTCTGTTTGCAACATATCATTGGTTTTCTCAACTTTTGATAAGTTATTAATTGTTTTCTTTTTTTTTTTTTTTGCATTGATTGGAATTTTTCTAAGCACCAGTAATTTTTACTATGTTTTCATTCATTCCTTGGTCATTTTTAGACCCAGCAGAGAAAAATGGTTAAAATTATGGTTTCTGGTAACAGTTTGCTTCAATCTGAATCCTCACATGTCTAGTTAGAAGGAGACTTGTGATACAATGGTTAAAAGCTCAGCTGCTAACTGAAAGGTTGGTGGTTTGAATCCACTAGCTTCACAGAAGAAAAGACCTAGTGATCTGTTCCAGCAAAAATGAAAAACACAAAAAATCATACCCATTGCCATTGAGTTAATTCTGACTCATTGCAACCCTATAGGATAGAGTAGAACTGCCCCATAGTTTTCCAAGGCTGTAAATTGCCTTAGAAAAGCACATTGTCACATCTTTCTCCCGCAGAACTATTGATGGGTTCAAACCACAAACTTTTCAGTTACTAAAAAAAAAAAAAAAAAAAACTCACTGCCATTGAGTCAATTCTTAGTCAGCTACGTCTCCCTGGGTTTCCAAGGCAGTATCTCTATGAAAGTTGATTGCCATTCTTCCTTGTGAAGAGTAGCTGATGGGTTTGAAACTCTACCCTTCTGGTTAGCAGTCAAATGAAGCCAGCAGAGTTAGTGATCATTTTATGCACTATTGATATGTATATTTTTTAATATAGTTCCATTAGGAAGTCAAGTATAAAAGTTGTGCTGACTAATGATCTGTTCTTTAGGTCACTGCCTCTTTCTTTTTTTAATGCTGATTTATGCACAAAAAAATGATTTCTCTTTTCTGTAACTCAATTTCTTCATCTAAAATTAGGGGTAATGCTGTTGTTGTTGTCGAGTCAGACCTGACTCATAGTGACCCCTCTTTGGGTTTCCGAGGCGTATCACTGTGGAAATAGATTGCCCAACCTTCCTTCCAAGGAGTGGCTGGTGGGTTTGAACCGCCAGCCTTCTGGTTCGCAGTCAAATGTCTTAGGCACTATGCTACCAGAGCTCTCCCAAAACTAGGGGTAATAACAGCACTCAATTCATAGCAGAAGTATCTGGTCAGGACTTAGCGTTTCCTTGCTCTCCTCCAATTACTGTCCTACTGCCAGCACAGCATCCAACAGTGGCCCACACCCATCACAAGATACTTGTCCAGAACCACAGAGGCAGTAGCTATTCAGCAGCAGTGACTTGCATTATACCTCTTCAGATTTCGCTGAATGCAAAAGCAGCTTGTGTCATCTGGGAGCTGGCTTGAACTTCTTACCTGGACCTTGGTGCTCTAGTATTGAAAATAGTGATTCCAAAGAGCATCGACCTCAGACATGGCTTCTCTGTGACTATGATGGGTCAAGAAAAAGTGACTCTATAATCATTGCTGAACACATATGAGAAATAAGAATTTTGTGCAAACTTCAAACATTCCCTTCTCTTGGTTAAGGTAGGTGACTTGTTTTGTTTGTTTGTTTTGTTTTTACCAGTTACAATTCTAGCCATAGATGAGATTTACTTATTTTTAAATAAGATTTATTAATATATCAAGTCATTGAATTACTCAAGGTTCTAGAGCACAGCTTATTAAACACTTGACAAAAGTACTTGCCACAATACTAAATCTTATGATAATTCAAAACTTTCTCGCTGAAATAACCCACAATCTCCATGCTGTGCATCTCTCTTATTTCAATGAGTAATAAGCTCAGTATAATCAACCCCAGATCTATTCCTGATGGCCTTTGGCTGGATAGCATAGGTACTATCAATTGTTAACTCACACCAGTGCTTCACATGAACCGATTAGTGACCTAGTGAGTCCTTCTCTGAGACAACCCTCATTCACGATCTTAACTTTTAAAATACCTCTAAATTTATGTAGGGAGCTCTGGTAGCATAGTGCCTAAGGCACTTGACTGCTAACCTGAAGGCTGATGGTTCAAACCCACCAGCCACTCCTTGGAAGGAAATCTACTTCCATAGAGACAATGCCTCGGAAACCCAAGAAGGGGTCGCTGTGAGTTGGATCTGAATCCATAGCACATAACAACAATAAAAAAAAATTATGTAAGGTTTTATTCCTATAAAATTCACAACTTTGATGTCTAAGCCTTACTGATGTACTCTTTATAGCACATATTTTGCATATTAATATTTTCTTGATTTTATCCATTGCTATGTTTACTTTCCTTTTATTTAAATATCTGTTAGTAATTTATTTTTATTGACATATTATTTGTATTTCTGGAATTATTGCTAAATTAGAAGATTTTTTTTCTTTCTTTTAATGTGACAGGACTTTTACATAATGCACCTAATTCTTAAGTTATTTCAATAGTGTAGTATATCAACCAGTCATACACTATACTTATTTTCTGATTTATATTTCTTCTCTGGTTCGTTTTGAGTAGTCAAAGATAAAATTTTGTAATAGAGACCTTTGGGATCATACTTCAATATTGGGGAGATCAAAGGATACCAATCTTAGGTGATATGGCACTCCAGAAAGTAATCCTTAGAAGTAGAAAGAGCTCAGTGAAAACTGTAGTCCTGCCACTTCCTAGCAGTACACAGTTATGAACAAGTTAAGCAAGACTCAATAGTTTAAATTTCCCATCTATTAAATGGAAGGAATTAATGAATTGCAATGTTTTTGCAACTGAAATAAGTCTTGTCAAGCACAAGTATATGGCAAATGGTCGAAGTTTGATGATAACAGATATATTAATGAATAAAAAATGAATTAATTCATTTATCCATATATTAATCCAGCAAACATTTATTGAATGGGAAGAGAAAGAGAAGAGAAAAAAAATGAACTTTCTGGCACGTTTTACTGTTTATTTTCTGTGTGAATGTAGTTCAATATTTTGTTATTTTTTTTCTGTTCATTGTCCAAAATTGTGTTAAACTTCTCTGTGTAAATTTATAACATACTAACTGCACATGGGAAATTCTGCAAGTATTGGGCAAGAGTCACGATAAGAAGTTTATTGTCTCCTTGCCACAAATGTAAGATTTTATAGATAACTTGATTTTTCCATCTTCATAAGTTTGTTGTGAAGATTAAAAGAAAGAAGACATAGAAAATTGGAAAATACCTAGCTCCTAAATAAATGCTCATTTTTAAAAAATATATGTATATGTATGCTTTTTACTGTTCTTGTTTGTACTCTAAAACCAAATATACTGTTTTTATCCTTATCCATTCTTTATCATTTTTTTTATCTTTATCAATTTCTTTTTATCCTGATCAATATTACCTACCCATTATTCCAGAAAGTGGCCTTCACCTGTTTAGTGTTTCTATTATTGAATGCCCAAAGCCATTCCCCACTCCATGTTAACTTACGACCCACAGGACTCACTGTATGCATGACACACTAGCTTTAAAAGAAGCAAGGAGAATGTCAGTACAGAATGTCTTATTTTGAAGTTAATGTGAAAACACTAGCAAATCTTTGTAGAGTACATTGGAAGTAGCATCTGACCATGAACATAGAAAAACATTTACTTACCAGAAAAGAAAAGCTTGAATAACTACACATCTTGAGTTACAAAATAAAATTTCAATAATTAAAAAGAATAAGCTATCTTAGAATGATCTAGCTGGAACCAAGAATGATTTAGAATTTAGAAGGTGATCAACAAAACCTGGGAGAACTAGAGTCAGGATTAGACTTGAACTGTGACTTCTTTGACTAAGGGAGAAAAAGTCCATGTCAGAATCACAACTTTTAACTCCATTACATATTATATCCAAAATATATCTTAAGTTAATCTAAAATAAAATTCATATAGCTCACTCAGTAGTGAGTAGATGACAATTTTTTTCCTAATCTTTCCAAAGTCTCAAATCAAAGACTTTTTCCTCAGAATGGATATACCATCTACCTGATTTGTTCTGTTAGGATTCTTGTGTACAGGACAAATAAAAAACTGAAAATTCTATCTTATTTGGAGTAATGATTTAATAATGTTTTCATCATTTGTATTATGTAACCACTTTGAGTTCTTACAAATGCAAATGAAATTCATTTGTTTTTCTTTGAAACCAAACAACATACTTAGAAACTCAAATACCATAATTTGAAGGGTTTTTGTCCCATATGAAAAAAAATGACTATTTTTATTTTCATATGAATTATTTGGGACAAAGTAGGGTTTTCCAATTTTGGATATTTACTCTATTTTTTTTTTAATAAAAACTTGTATGTTATTTTTAAATGTGTGATGGAAAGGCATTGTTCCCATTAACCCTGTGTACCTTAAGATAGTTTAAGTATGAGCTCTTCTGAGATTCATCTTGTGTACTTTACTTGCTAGAGAAGAAGCAGATATTGGTTCAATTTAATAATATTTTATAAATTATAAATTATTTTACAATGTTATTGAAATTATTGGATAATTCAATGTAAGAAACTCTTCTCTCTAGTAACAAGTCCATTTATTGAAGTAAAGCTGAGCCAAAATCTGTTGTAACAGATAAATTCTTATGCTTTTCATAAGTTCCATTATGTAATTTTAAAATGAAGTATATTTTTAGCCAAACATTTCTGTGTAATGCTTATTCATCCTGTCCATTAGGGAATGCTTTCTGAGATACTTAAGGGAGAATTTGAATTCCTGTTGTTCAGCAACAAAAAGACATACTTTGGCTTTTTACTCTCATAATTTTTCTCAAAAAATCATTTACAATCAATGGAAATTATTGAAGATTTCATATTACTTGGTTCCACACTCAACACCAATGGGAACAGCAGTCAAGAAATCAGATGTCATATTGCACTGGGAAAATCTGCTGAAAAAGACCTCTTTTTTCTTTTTAAATTTTTTTTGAATTTTGTGATTTGGGTGAAAGTTTACAGAGCAAATTCACTTTCCATACAGTAGCTCACATACACTTTGTCTCATGACATTGACTACAATTTACCTCTATGCAACAGCTCCCCTCCCACTTCCTCACCATAGTCACCTCTTCTCTGTGTCCTTCCCTCCCATACTCTCCTGCACCCTGTACATACACAGCCCTTCTATTCTACCATTACTGATCTCTCCAAGGAGTGTATCTACCAATTGTAAATGATCAGCTCATATGCCTTTTTCTTATTTGGCCGGAAGCCAGAGGAGTGGGTTCAATTTCAGAACTAAAGGGCAACCAGGGGCCATAGTCTCAGTGTTTCAAAAGGCTCTAACAGACCAGCAAAACTGGTCTTTTTTCCTTTCTTTCTTTTTTTTTCTTAATTTTTTAATGATATTAAGTTTTGTTCCACATTGTTCTCCCACTTTATCTAGGATCTCCTACATAGATCCTCCTCCAAGTGGTAGACAGTGGTAGCCAGGCACCATCTAGTTTTTCTGGTCTCACAGTCGTATAGTCTGAGGATCACATGGTGTACCAGTCACTTGGACTAATTGTTTTCATGTGTCTTTCTTGGTTTTCTTCATTGCTCTTTGCTCTGGATGAGGAAAGACCCATCACTGCATCTAGATGGCCGCTTTTAAGATCCCGGTCACTACTCACCAAAGTAGGGTGTGAAACAATGTTTTTGTGTAGTATGTTATGCCAATTGAGTTTGATGTCTCCTGCGACTATGGTGCTGAGCCCACAGATCCAACTACTTGCTCCCACTGGGTAGCTGGCTGTGTCTGAGAAGTGACTACAACTTTGTCCATTGTCAGCTTTACTATATACCTGGGGATTCTTACAGACTATACAAATGCACTTGTAGAAACATTGTCTGCCAACCCTATACATGGGCTTGGGCACACTCTCCCCTGCATGGACATACCTAATAGTTCAGCCTGCCCACCCATATATCCACCTGTATATTGCAAAAGACCTCTTAAAGTACTGAAAAGCAAAGATGTCTCCTTGAAGACTAAGTTGAGATTAACCCAAACCATGGTATTTTCAATCACTTCATATGCATGTGAAAGCAGGATAATGAATAAGGAAGACCAAAGAAGAGTTGATGCTTTTCATTTGTGGTGTTGTCAAGGAATACTGAAAGTACCATGGACTGCCAGAAGAACAAAAATTCTGTCTTGGAAGAAGTGCAGCTTGAATTCTCCTTGGAAGTTAGAATGGCCGGATTTTGTCTCACCTACTTTGGTTATGTTACCAGAAGGTATCATTCCCTGAAGAAAGATATCATGTTGGTAAAGTGGAGGGTTAGCAAAAAAGGGGAAGATCCCCAGTGAGAGGGGTTGACACAGTGGTTGCAACAATGGGCTCAGTTATAGCAAGGATTGTGAGGATAGCACAGGACTGGACAGTGTTTGGTTCCATTGTACATGGGGTTGCTATGGATTGGAGCTGACTCGAAGGCACCTGACAACAACAAGAGCATAATAATAATTTGAGTAGTTAGATCATGGACTTAAATTCATAGAATATTGGACTTGAATTGGAAATTAAAGAATGCATTTGAATACAAACTTAAGATCATAGATACATTTGATTGTTCTCATAATCTTATGAATTTGTTTCAGGGCAGGGAATCCCCCCCTTTTTTTTTTTTTTTTGCATTATTTTGCTTTTTTCCCAATTCTCAAGTTATTAAGACCCATAGTTAGATGACTAATATTTTCACCTACTGCCTATCTTTATCTTAATCCTTGCGTATCCTGATTAAACTATTTTATTAAAATATTGAAAATTCTAAGCTAATTTCTAAGCTAATTTTCTAATATTGAAAATTATAATACAGAGATATTATAAAAACATAATAAAATGAAATTAAGAGTGTCACTGAAAATTCAGCATTTATTTGTATCTCAGCCCAATGGTTTTTCACAAGTAGTTAATTCTGAATTTATAACCAAGTTAGAGATGAATATATCTTTTAGTCATTGATATCCAATATTGAGTGACTTTACCAATACAGAGACATTTTTTTAGTTTTGTAATTTTTTATCATTTATCTTTCTTTATACTTAATGTCTCTATTTGTCTGTAATTCAGACTAAATTTTCCAAAGACAGTTTCTATATGTATTATAAGTATAGACACAGAATTTAAAACACTGAGTCTCACAAAAAAGAAAAGCAGAAACAATGACTTTTTTTGTGTGTTTTGCTGATGTTGCTCAGATGAAAACATTCTTTCTAAATGAATCATCTTTGTCTGAGTATTTAGTAAAAAAATCAATTTGGGTACAGAACATTCATAAGATTCTGCAAAATATTATATCCTAATGGTAATTACACATACACTCTGTTTCAATACATTTGGGAAATCATTACTCTCTGCACATTTAATAAATCATAAAAATGACCTGGAAGTTAACAAAATAGGATCTTTCCTTTATTTTAAAAGTTATATTCAGCAGTTCTCTGAAGTGTTAGCTTTATTAATTCATGATGGAATAATAGGACAATAAGACAAAAATTGTCAGACCCTGCAGATATGAATATATTTGTTTATGAAAAATTAACTTCAAATAGCTGACAATTTAAAATCTTTCTCCTCAGAACTAGAGTTATGTTCACATATGTTTTAGCTCTATTTTCTTAGAGAGCTCTGCTGGCATGATGGTGAAAAGCATTTGTCTGCTAACCAGAAGGTCTGCGGTTTGAAGCCATCAGCCCCTCCATGGAAGAAAGATGTAGCAATCTGCTTCTGGAAAGATTTATAGCCTTGGAAACCCTATGGAGCAGTTCTCCTTTGTCCTGTAGGGTCTCTATGAGTCAGAATCAACTCAGTGGCAGTGGGTTTGGCTTGATTTTTTGGTATAGCCCTATTTTAAGAAGGAGTTACCAGGGCAATCTTCCAAAGCATGCTTTTTTATATTACTCAGGACTGAAAAATTGTTCTGTTCCTGAAATTTTTACTCACTTTGGACTAAAAAGCTTTAAAAAAAGAATGCTTGGCTGGGGGAGCACATAGAGATTTAATAATTGTTCACTGAATGTACTGCTGAACTCCTAATTTATCCAACAGATTGGAGAATAGTACTCTGTGGGGATACACGATTGCTACCATTGTACAACTAAACACTCTGCTGTTTTGTCTTTATGGAATCAGGCCTGGTAATTTATTATGCTGTTTATTCACTTCAGTTTTAATAGAAATGTAAGGATGTTTTGATGATTTGAGTTGCATTTTTTATGCACTATACTATGGAAGCACAGGTCATATGAGAATATATATATATATATATATAACACATAGCATTGACCTTTAAGGGAAATTTACCATCAGGCTCTATGTGTCGGACATGCTGAATGCCATAATAGATGATATCTGTAACATTATATGACCTTTTCTTAGGTCAACCAATTATAAGACAAAATGTTAAATCTTAGTTTAGTGAGAATATTTCTATGAAGAGCAGAATAATAGAGTCTGGTTACCTGGCTTGCTGGCTTTTTTCCCTCTTAGAAAGGTACACTTGAAGAGAATCTATAAAAATAATATTTTAATGTCCCTTAGGTTCTCAAATATCAATTGTCAAGCTTTGGCAGCAGCAGTATGAGACAAAATTTCAAGTTGAGAACCCTGACAAGTAAGTGAAAGGTGTTCTGAGTTTTTGATTGAAAGGAATCCTCATGCTCTAGAGACCTGGGATATAGGTTGTAAAGTTCACATTTTCAAATGAAAATGAAGCAGTCTGTTCTGGTTACCTAGTACTGCTTTGACAAGAATATACCACAAAAGGGATGGCCTTAACAAGCAGGAGTTTATTCTCTCAATTTGGAGGCTTTAAGTCCAAGTTCAAAGTGCCAAGCTCTAGGGGCTGGGTGAAAGCCCCTCAGCCTTGGGCTTCAGCTCTGCCTCCAGCTCTCAGCCCACTGAAGCTAGAGGCTTTTCTTCACTCAGACAGCTGCTGGTTGTTGAGGCTGAGAAGCCCAGGGTTGACAAGTAAAAAGGCACAGTCCTGATGTTACCAAACCACATGGCAGGCCATTAATTCAAGTCCATTGTAAGTCTCAAGGTTGGCAGAGCATGGCAGGCTGCTGGATCCAAGTGTGCCATGAGCTAGACACAATTCCCCAAGGCGTCTGCTTATATCCAGGAAGCAGACCACATCCCTAAGGCTGGTACTCAGCTGCTCACAGTAGATTCCACCATGGAGTTGATTACCAGTGTCATCATGGGGAATACTACATCCAGCTGCCCAGGCACTCAACCAGGCCCAGCCAAGTTGACACATAAATTGAACTACCACATAGTCTTACTAAATCCTCTTAGTGTTTGGTAGTAATTACTGTTTATAGTGAAATAAAAGTCATTAAAATGTCAAAATTACTGTTTTACTGAATTAAAATTTAGGATTGCTGCTGAAAAGACTGTCATCCAACAGTCCTCCCTCTTTTCTTCAATTTGAAAGGAAGGTGTCTGCATTTGTTAGCATATACACACGTTCTTTGTATCTGTGTTAACTCTGGGATTTTTACACCTAATGCATAATATAAATTCATTATATTTTATGAATTAATTTTAGAAGCCAAGAGCTTTTTTGAAAATTATTTTTTTTATTTTACTAAAGCCAGAACAAGTTACATAAAATATATATTTTGGTGACATCTGGGCATGAATCATTCCATCATCGGTGTTTAATATCTAGATTTTCTTTACTTATTTTTTATATAACACTTTTATAAGTTTATGTTATTCTTGATCAATTTTAAGCACCATAATAAGATGGGGTGGGCCGTTTTCAAAGGCTACCTATTTATGATTTCCTCCCTTTAAATCTTGCTCACAACTGAACCAATGAGCAGCATCACAATAAATGGAGAGATTGAGGTTGTCAAGGAATTCACGTTGCTTGGTTCTACAATCCATGCCAACGGAAGCAGCAGTCAGGACATTAGACGACGTGTAGCATTGGGAAAGTCGACTGCGAAGGAACTGTTTCAAGTGCTGAGGAGCAAGGATATCTCCTTGAGGACTAAGGTGTGCCTGACACAAGCCATGATATTTCCAATCGCCTGGTATGCATGTGAGAGCTGGACAATGAATAAGGAAGACCGAAGAAGAGTTGATGCTTTTGAGTTGTGGTGCTGGCGAAGAATGCTGAAAGTACCGTGGACTGCTAAAAGAACTAACAAATCTGTCCTGGAGGAAGTGCAGCCAGAATGCTCCTTGGAAGCAAGAATGGCCAGACTTCGTCTCACCTACTTTGGTCATGTTGTAAGAAGGGACCATTCTCTGGAGAAGGATGTCATGCTTGGTAGGGTGGAGGGTTGACAAAAGAGAGGGAGGCCTTCAACGAGATGGATTGATACGGTGGCTGTGATGATGGGCTCAAGTATAGTGGGGATTGTGGGGCTGGCGTGGGATCGGGCAGTGTTTCGTTCTGCTGTACATGGGGTTGCTATGAGTCGGAAATGACTCGATGGCACTTAACAACAACAACAACAACATTCTGGAAATGCATATATTGATCACCTCAGCTGAAATTTTCTAGTTAATGTGGTGAGAAGTTCATACTCATCAATGAAATGACAAGCTGAGATGCAATAGTGCTGTTTTGCTGCAAAACCATAGGTTATGAACATTACTAATTAGAACTTGACAATCACTGACTCTGTAAACTGAAATGATTACAGTCTGAGTTTTAACATCCATCTCTACTGATATGACTGCTTAGATTTGATGGTAATTGATTTAAATAAATTAATATTTGAGAGTCTTATATGTGTGATGTATTATCATCAAAATAGGCAATGACAGATACAAAGATTCATTTCATGCATTTGTTCAACACATATTTATATAGTGTTTACTGTATGACAAGTACTGTAGTAGATCAAAGGGATGTAGCAGAGAACCAAAATGACAAAAAGAGAAAGCATTGAACAAAACAGATATAAAGATACATACATCACAGACTTCAAGGAGGGGAAAAAAGAAAAACCATGCACATATTAGACATTACAGGCAAGATAAATTTCTGAAAAATAATGCTAATACCTTTTAAAAGGCTACAGTCTTGTCTTTGGAAGATAAAAGCAAAAATGGAATTGATTTTTTTTTTTTTTTATGTTAACCTGGAATAGATATGCACATCAGTTCCTTTATTCTTTTATTTTGTTGCTGTTGTTGTCTTTTTTTGTGTGTGATTTGGGTGAAGATTTACAGAGCAAATTCACTTTCCATATAGCAGATCACATAAAATTTGTCTCATGACTTTTACCACAATTTACCCCAATGCAACATCTCCCCTCCTATTTCTTCCCCATAGTTACCTCTTCCCTGTGTCCATCCCTCCATGCACTCCTGCCCCTGAACTGTCTCCCTGTGCATAAACAGCCCTTCTTTCTCCCAAGATTGTTCTCTCCAAGAAGTGTATCTACTGGAGGTAAATGTTCAACTCATATGCCTGTCTTTTGCTTGGCTGCAAGCCACAAGTGTGGGTTCAATTCCAGACCTGAAGGGCAGCTAGAGGCCATAGTCCCAGCAGTTCCACCAGACAATATCAGACCAGCAAAACAGGTCCCCTCAACCCCCTTTTTTTTTCTCCAAATGATTTTGAGTTTTGTTCCACATTGTTCTCCCTCTCTGTCAAGGATCTCCTACACAGATCCCCATCCGAGTGGTTTTGACATTGGTAGCTAGGCACCATCTAGTTCTTCTGGTCTCATAGTCATATAGGCTGCGGATCTCATGGTGTACCAGTTTCTAGGACTAATTATTTCCATGAATATTTGGTTTTCTTCATTCCTCTTTGCTCTGGACAAGAAGAGACCCTTCGTTGCATCTAGATGGCTGCTTGAAAGGTTTTCTGATCTCAGTCACTACTTGCCAAAGTAGGAGGTAGAACAATGCTGTGTGTAGTATGTTATGCCAATTGAGCCTGATGTCCTCTGTAACTATGGTCCCAAGCCCACAGGTTCAGCTACTAGGTCCCTCTGGATAGCTGGCTGTGCCAAAGAAGTGACTACAACCATGTCCCTTGTCAGATCTATTATATACCTGGCAACTCAGGTCATACAAATACACTTATAAGATCATTGTCTGCCAACCCTGAACAGACTTGGGTACACTCCCCGCTTCATAAGCATACCTAATCTTTCAGCCTGTCCACCCATCTATCCACCAGTATACTCATGTTTGCCTTCACTGACAATGCAGTACTGTATGTGCAAAAGGGTTCATCTTTGTTGTCTGTACCTCCCATGTACCTGTCTATGTCTTCCTCTTCCTCAATGCCACCATGTTGTCACATTTGGTACATTGCCCTTCTCTTCACCCAAATCAATACTTATCTCTACCTATCTAACAGTGTTCCCTCCTCTCTCCTGCCACCCCTGGTAACCAACAAAGAAAATTTCCTTCCATAGATAAACCTTTCCTTGACTTTTACAATAATGGACTAATACAATATTTGTCCTTCTGTGATTCAATTATTTCACTTAGCATAATGTCCTCCAAGT
>NW_006922031.1:1675122-1678828 GCF_000298275.1 Orycteropus afer afer | reverse complement strand
TTTTTTTTTCCCAATCTATAAGCTTTCTTTTAACTCTTTTGAAGAAGTTTTTGGAAGCACATAAAAATTTTATTTTTAGAAGTTTCCATTCATGTAGTTTCTCTTCTGCTGTTTGTGTATTTTGGGTTATACTTGATAGTCAATTTATGCCATATATTAGAGCCCCTAAATTTGCCTCTAGTTTTTCCTTGAGGAACTATATAGTTTTAGGTTTCACATTTAAGTCTTTGATCCATGTGGAGTTCATTTTTGTTATGGTGTGAGGTATAGATCTTGTTTAATTTTTCTGGTAATCGATATCCAGTTTTGCCAGCACCATAGATTAAATAAACATTATCTTCCCCATTTAATGGATTTTGACCTTTTGTCAAAGATCAGCTGACCATAGGTTGATGGATCTATTTCTAGGTTCTCAATTCTATTCCATTGGTCTATGTGTCTGTCATTATACCAGTACCAGGCAGTTTTGACCACTGTGGCTTTATAGGAGGTTTTGAGATCCAGCAGTGTGAGACCTTCTACTTTGTTTTTCTTCTTCAATAGTGCTTTGTTTATCCGAGGTTGCTTTCCTTTCCATAGAAAGTTAGTGATGAGTTTTTCCATATCCTTAAAAAATATTGATGGGATCTGGATTGGGATTGCATTGAATGTGTAGATTGCTTTGGGTAGAACTGACATTTTCACAGTGTTCAATCTTCCTATCCATGAGCATGGGATGTTCTTCCATTTATGTAGATCTCTTGTGGTTTATTGAATTATTTTCTTTGTACAGGTCTTTTGTGTCCCTGGTAAGATTTTTTCTCAAGTATTTTATTATTTTGGTAGCTATTGTAAATGGTATTGATTTCCTTATTTCCTTTTCAGTAAACTTTTTGCTGGTGTAGAGAAATCCAACTTATTTTTGGATGTTGATCTTTTATCCTGCCATGATGTTAAACCTCTCAATTAGTTCCAGTAGATTTTTGACTGAGTCTTGGGTTTTCTAGGTATAGGATGATACCATCAGCAAATAGAGATAGTTTGACTTCTTCATTACCAATTTGGATGCATTTGATTTCCATTTCCATTTCTTTCCTTAGAGCCCTGGCTAGGACTTCTGGTACAATGTTGAATAGGAGTAGTTATAGAGGGCATCATTGTCTGATTCCTGTTCACAAGAGAAATGGTTTCAGACTCTCTGCCTTGAGTATAATTTTGGCTGTTGGTTTTGCATAGATGTCCTTTATTATGCTGAGGAATTTCTCTTCTATTCCTTTTTTGCTGAGAGTTTTGATCAAGAATTGATATTGGATTTTATCAAATGCCTTTTCTGCAGTAATTGCCATGATCATGTGATTCTTCTTCTTTTTTTTAATTATGTGGTGGATGATGATTTTTTTTTTCTTTTTCTAATGTTGAACCATCCTTGCATACCTGATATGAACCCCACTTGGTCATGATGAATTATTTTCTTGATATGTTGTTGGAGTCTATTGGCTAGGATTTTTTTTTTTTTTTTTTTAAAGATTTTTTCGTTTATATTCATGAGGGATATCGGTCTGTAGTTTTCGTTTTGAGTGATGTCTTTTCCTGGTTTTGGTATCAAGGTTATGCTTGCTTCATAAAACATGCTGGATAGGATTCCATCTTTTTCTATGTTGAGGAATAGTTTGAGTAGGAATGGTGTCAGTTCTCTGAATGTTTGGCAGAATTCTCTAGTGAAACCATCTGGGCCAGGACTTTTTTTTTGTTGGTAATTTTTTGATGACCTGTTCAATTTCTTCTTTTGTGGGTGAATCTGTTCAACTTTTCCACATCAGTCTGTGTTAGTTTAGATAAGTGGTTTGTTTCTAGAAATCTGTCCATTTTTCCAGATTTTCAAATTTGTTGGAGTACAATTGTTCATAGTATCCTGATATCATTCTTTACATTTCAGTTGGTTCTGTGGCAATGTCAACCATTTCATTTCTTATTTGTGTTATCAGTATTCTCTCCCTCATTTCCTTTGTTAAATTTGTCAGTGCTTTGTCAATTTTATTGATCTTTTCAGAAAACCAACTTCTGGTCTTGTTGATTTTCTCTATTGCTCTTTTATTTTCTGTTTCATTGATTTCTGCTCAAATCTTTATTATTTCCTTTCTTCCGGCAACTGTAGGCTTTTCTTGCTGTTCTCTTTCTAATTGTTGGAGATGTTGGTTTAAAGTGTTGATTTTGACTATCTTCTTTTTGGATGTGTGCAGTTATTGCTATAAATTGGCCTCTGATCACTGCTTTTGGTGTGTCCCAAAGATTTTGGGATGTTGAGTTTTCATTCTCGTTTGATTCAAGGAATTTTTAAATTTAAATCTTTATTTCTTCTCTTACCCAATCTTTCTCAGGAGGATGTTGTTCAGTTTCCATGTGTTTACTCTTTTTCTGTTGATCTTCCTATTGTTGATTTTTAGTTTGATAGCATTGTGATCTGAGAAGATGCTTTGCGGTATTTCAATATTTTAAAATTTATTAAGCCTTGCTTTATAGCCTAACATATGGTCTATTATGGAAAATGTTCCATGTGTACTGGAAAAGAAAGTATATTATGCTGTTTTTGTGTGAAATGCTCTGTAGATGTCTATAAGGTAAGTTGGTGGATTGTATTGCTTAGCTCTTCTGCATCTTTGTCGAGTTTCTTTCCAGTTGTTCTATGTTTCATTGAAAGAGGTGAATTAGAATCTCCCACTATGACTATGGAGTCATCTGTTTGGTTTTTCAACTCTTTTAAAGTCTTATTTATGTATTTTGGGGCTCTTTCATTGGGCTCATAGATATTTATTTTGGTTATATCTTCTTGTTCAAATGATCCTTTAATCATTACATACTTTCCTTCCTTGTGGCATATGGTGGTTTTTGTCTTAAAGTCAATTTGATTAGAAATTAATATTGTCACTCCTGCTCTTTTACAGTTGACATTTGCTTGATAACTTTTATCAAACTTTGATTTTTAGTCTATTTTTGTCTTTGTCTCTAAGGTGTGTCTCTTGTAGTCAGCATATTGATGGGTTGTTTTCTAATCCAATCTGTGGCTGTCTCTTGAGGGGTGCATTTAATCAATTAATATTCAATGAAATTATTGACAAGTGTGAATTCATTGCTGTCATTTTGTTATTTGTTTTTTCATGGTATCCCTGGTTTCTTTGTTCCATATTATTTTCTGTGCTGAACTTATTTTGTTTATAAATCGTGTTATCATTTCCTTTGTTGGTTAGTATTTGCTGAATATTTGTGCTTGTCTGCTTTTTTATGTGATGTGAAGATTTATCATTTTTCTTGGGATTACCCTGTGTTTTATAATTTTCTCCCTGAGATTAGAACAGTCCATTCTATCTTGCATCTCTCTTGATTTCCTCACCATTTTGAAGTTCTGTAACTACACAGTATTTTCCCTCTTTTTGGTTTGTATTTGTCCTCACTTGCCAATTGATATCTCTTGTTCCCTGTTTATAATCTTGTAGGCTCATTTTCCTTTAGATATGTCAATAGCTGTGGTTTCTGGGTTATGTCATCTTGTGTATCAATTGTAGGTTGTTATTTGCTATTTTTGATTCTTTGTTCAAAGGACTCCCTTTAGCATGTCTTGTAAAGTTGGTCTGGTTTTAAAAAATTCCCTTAGTTTCTGCTTATCTGGAAATCTCCTAATTTCACCATCATATTTGAGGGACAATTTTGCCAGGTATATAATTCTTGGTTG
>NW_006922031.1:1663241-1674387 GCF_000298275.1 Orycteropus afer afer | reverse complement strand
GACTCATAGCGACCCCTCCTTGGGTTTCTGAGGCAGTATCACTGCGGAAGTAGGAATGCCCATAATTGTTTTGAATTCCTTATCAGAGACTTCCAATGCTGCTTCTTCATCAGGAATGTGTTCTGGGTCTTTATTCTGCTCCCTTGTTTCTACCACTTTATCTTGTTTCTTTGTGTGAACTGTGATGGTCTCTTGTCTCTGAGACATCATGGAATTATTTTATTTAGATCTCTGTTAAATGTTTTTGAGGAGCATTCACAGGTGAGACAGGCTCTTCTTGTTGGTGGTTGTTTATCATTGGCCCATTGGCAGAGAAGTAAGCAGTGACTCTCAGTCAGTAAGTGAAGTTGTAGGATGTATGGGTATAATTGTGTCATATGGGGGCTACTGCTGTCTTCCACTCAAATAACAATTGAATAACTATCAAAAAAGTAAAAGCAAATGGACAAAAAATACACCGTATAACCACACTGGAATAGGAACTGAAAAAAGAAAAAAGAGAAAAAGAAGAAAAGGAAAATCTGCAATATCTGGGGAGAGGGCAATAAGAGAAAAAGGTGGAGAAAGACAATAATGCAGAAAATAATGGGAAAAATTCAAAAAGAAAAAACAAGGAACAGGTTAACCATGAGGGGAAAAAAAATGCAACCCAGAACATGGGAAACAAAAAAAGCTGAAAACTAGAACATGGGATGTGAAGAATAAAGAATAATAGTAAAAAAGATAAAAGTAATAATAATAGTAATTTTAAAACAGACAAAAACAAACTAAAAAACAGAGAAAAGAAAAAAAACAAAAAACATGGAGGCAGGGTGGGGCAGGACACCCAGGCTCTGTCTGAGCACACAGACCTGGAAGAAATTCCTGCCGCTCCAGAAATTGGGTGGGAGTGAGGGATGGCTGCACCTCCCTTCACCAAGAGGGTGCAGGATATAAAAGTAACAAGGGGAATGTTGCACCTTTCCAGTTGTCCAAGTCTAGAATGCCCTTGGGGTTACTGACAAGTGGAGCCTATTCTTAAGTCCCTGGATTTTGGAAGAATGCTGTCACTTTTAATATACAAAATGGTCAAGCCGCTTGAAAACATTCAAAATGGTTGCAACCCCCAGACAGACAAAAGTCCACAGCTCAGCCCACAGTCCTCTTCGCTGCTTGCCTCTTATTACCCAGCCACCAGGGCAGTACTCCATGCAGTCTCTGGCTAGCAGTGCCAATTTTTAGGTTAATCCTTAGCTCCTACCACCACTTGACAATATCCAAGCTGTCTGTGCCATCAAGATCACTGCCAGACCACAGCTCTGTGTGTTTCCTTTTTGTTGTTTTCATGCAAATTCTTTTGCTAGTTGGAGTTTAGTCCACTTCTATATCCCTCACTTCAAGGGTCAGGTGTCCAGGATTATCTTCTGTATCTGTGTTAATTTGTTCCCCTTTTCTTTGTTGAGAAGGGTCTGTGCAGTCTTTCTGCCTATTCTGCCATCTTATTGGAACTTCTGGAATTGATTTTTAAAGTCATGTCCGACCCAACCCAACTCATTGCCTTTAGGTTGATTTCAACTCATAGTGACTCTATGTGACACAATAGAACTGCCACACAGAGTTTCCAAGGTAGTAAATCTTTAAGGAAGCAGACTGCCTCATCTTTCTCCCATGAAGCAGCTGGTGGGTATAAATTATAAACTTTTTGATTTGCAGCCCAATACTTTAACCACAGTGCCATCAGAGATCCTTAGTCATGTCCTTAAAAAAATATATTTATTTTTTTAAATAAAATTTGATAATTAGCAAATCTGAGTAGAATGAAGAGAGAACAGTATCATGCCTAAAATGAACATTTTTATTCCCTGATTATATGTTGTTAGGTGCTGTTGAGTTGTTTTGGACTCATAGTGACCCTAAGCACAGCAGAATGACACCACTTGGTCCTTCACCAGCCCTGTGATCCTTGCTATACTTGAGCCCATGCCTGAAGCCACTCTGTCAATCTGTCTCACTGAGGGCCTTCCTCTCTTTTGCCCACCCTCCACTTTACCAAGCATGACATCCTTCTCCAGGGAATGGTCCCTTTGGACAACATGTCCAAAGTAAGTGAGACAAAGTCTGGCTGTTCTTGCTTCCAAAGACCCCTCCTTGGGTTTCTGAGGTGGTATCATTATGGAAGTAGATTGCCCAAACTTCCTTCCATGGACTGGTTAGCAGTCAAGTGCCTTAGCCATTATGCTACCTCAATTCTTCTTAGGTCTTCCTTATTCATTGTCCAGCTCTCACATGCATATGAGACAATTGAAAATACCATGGCTTGTGTCAGGTGCACCTTTGACACCAAAGAGATATCTTTGCTCCTCAACACTTGAAAGAGATCATTTGCAGCCAAATTGCCCAATGTATATGTCGTCTGATACACTGACTGCTGCTTCCATTGGCGTTGACTGTAGAGCTAAGCAATATGAAGACTTTGACAACTTCAATCTTTTCTCCATTTATTGTGGAGGTTTCTTATAAGTCCAGTTGTGAGAATTTTTTTTTCTTTATATTGAGATGTAATCCATACTGAAGACAATATTCTTCAATCTTCATCAGTAAGTGCTTCAAATCATCCTCACTTTCAACAAGCAAAGTTGTGTCATCTGCATATCACAGGTTTTTAATGATTCTTTCTACAATTCTGATGCCATGTTCTTGTGCATATAATCTAGCTTCTCAGATTATTTGCTCAGCATATAGATTGAATAAGTATGTGGAAAGGATACAACCATGATACACTCCCTTCTTGATTTTAAACCATGCATTGTCCCCTTGCTTTATTTGAATGACAGCTTCCTGGTCTATGTACAGGTTCCTCACGAGTATAATTAAGTGTTCTGGGATTCCCATTCTTCTCGATGTTATGAAAAATTTATTATGATCCACATATTAAATGCTTTTGCATAGTCAATGAAACACAAGTAAACATTGTTCTGGTATTCTTTGCTTTGAGCCAAGATCCATCTGACATCAACAATGATCTCCCTTGTTCCACATCTTCTTCTGAATGCAGCTTGAACCTCTGGAAGTTCTCTGTCAATATATTACTGCAACCATTTTTGAGTTATTTTCAGTACATTTAACTTATGTGCAATATTAATGATATTGTTTGATAATTTCCACATTTTGTGCTATCACATTTCTTTGGAATGTGTACAAACATGGATCTCTTCCAGTCAGTTTTCCAGGTAGCTGTCTTCCAAATCTCTTGGCATAATCAAGTGAGTGCATCCAGACAGCATCTATATGTGAAAACATCATTATGGGTATTCTGGCAATTTCTGGAGCCTTGTTCTTTACCAATTTCTTCAGTGAAGCTTTGACTTCTTCCTTCAGTATCATTGGTTCTTGATCATATGCCATCTCCTGAAATGGATGAAGATCGATCAGTTCTTTTTGGTACAGGGACTCTGTGTGTATTACTTCCATCTTCTTTTGATGCTTCCTCCATCGTACAATATTTTGCTCATAGAATCTTTCAATATTGCAACTCAAGACTTGAATTTTTCCCTCAGTTCTTTCAGCTTGAGAAATGCCAAGCATGTTCTTCCTTTTTGGTTTTCTTACTCCAGGTCTTTGCACATTTCATTATCACTATAATTGACTTTGTCTGCTGGAGCTACTCTTTGAAATGGTCTGTTCATCTCTTTTATCTTGTCATTTATTCCATTTGCTTTAGCTACTCTCTATGGAAGGGCAAGTTTCAGAGTCTCTTCTGACATCCATTTTGGTCTTTTCTTCTTTTCTCCTCCATTTAATGACCTCTTCCTTTCTTTGTGGATGATGTTCTTGATGAAAAATGTTTTTCAGTCATTGGAGTTCAGTGCTTCAAATCTATTCTTTAAATGGCCTCTAAATTCAGGAGGGATATATTTAAGGTCATATTTTGACTCTCATGGACTTTTTCTAATTGTCTTTAACTTCAAATTGAACTTGCATATGAGTTGTTGATGGTTTGTTCCACAATCAGCTCCTGGTCTAGTTTTGGCTGAAGATATTGAGCTTTTCCATCTCCTCTTGCCACAGATGTTGTCAATCTGATTCCTGTGTACTCCATCTGGCAAAGTCCATGTGTATAGCCACAGTTTGTATTGTTGGAAAAAGGTATTTGCAATGAATAAGTCATTGGTCTTGCAAAATTCTATCATGCAATCTCCAGTGTTATTTCTGTCACCAAGGCCAAATTTTTCAACTACCATTGATACTTCTTTGTTCCCAACTTTTGCATTCCAGGCACCAGTGATAACTAATACATCTTGATTGCATGTTTGGTCAATTTCAGACTGCAGAAGTTGATAAAAATTTTCAAATTTCTCATCTTTGGCTTTGGTGGTTATTGCATAAATTTGCATAATAGCAGTATAAACTGGTCTTCCTTGTAAGAACATGGATATTATTTTATCACTGATAGCATTGTACTTCAGAACAGATCTTGAAACATTCTTTGTTATGATGAATGTCACATCATTCCTTTTCAAATTGTCATTCTTGGCATAGTGGATCATATGTTTGTCTGATTCAAAATGGCCAAAACTAGTCCATTTCAGCTCATTAATGCCTAGGATATCGATCTTTATGTGTTCCATTTCATTTTTGACAACTTCCCATTTTCCTAGATTCATATTTCCTACATCCATGCTCTGATTATTAATGGATGTTTGTAGCTGTTTCTCCTCAATTTAAGTTGTGCCACATCCTCAAATGGAGGTCTAGGAAGTTTCCATGCCAGTAAGGTTGGTTCTACTCTGATGATGCAGCACTTTCCCAGTCAATTTTGAGCACCTTCCAACCTAAGAGACTCATCTTCCTGCACTGTAGTGGACAATGTTTCTGGGATATTCATAAAGTTGTGCGGCAATGTATCAGACAGTGTTTGTCTGCTATTCATAAACTTTTCCCTGGACAATTCTTTGAGAACTGGATGCTCACTTCCTTCTTTCTAGTCTGTTTCAGTCTGTAAGCTTCCTTGAAACCTGTGCACCACGTGCAACCTTGTTGTTGTTTGAAACACCAGTGGCACAGCCTCAAGCCTCACAGCAACATGCAAGCCACCGCAGTATGACAAACTGACAGACAAGTTTGTCTCCCTTAGCTGTTCAAAACCTCTCCACTTCTTGTCTCTTGGGGTGGGGCCTGTGTCTCTCCCCTTACCTGAGATCCCTGCTACTGCTCTGTCTGTGGTCTGCTGGCTTCTACTTCTTCAGCTTCCTCCCTGATTTTATAGTCCGCAGATTACTTAGGGTTGCTAGGACCTATTTGCAAACAACCCTCCAATGATGCTTTCAGACAAGATCTAATCTATTAATTATCCTTACTTATCCACTATCTTGTTATTAGATATTCTGAATTTATGACAATAGTAAAAAATTTACTATATGACTATTGCTCTCATTTCTGGCAGTGATGAACACCATGGTGCAAAGTAAGACTAACACTGACTATGATGGTTAAAATTATGTCAACTTGGCTGGGCTATGATTCTCATCAGTGTGGGAATTATGTGATGATGTAATCATCCTTCATTGTTTGATCTGTTTCAGTTAGCCTCAATTTTCATATAATGACAATTTTCTTATAATGACCTGGTCTTTAGGACCTTACCATGTCTGTAAGTGAGGAGTGATATATTTAGAAGTTCAATATCTTCTAGTGAAAAATCTCACATTAAATATATATATATATATGATCTCAAGTAACTCTTTTTCATTTTCTCTAAAGTCACCTCTGAAGAATTTTCCAGTCCTTTAAAAGAAGATCCTGATTTCTTCTTTTGTATTTCTATAATGATTGATTTATAATATGTCCTGATGTTTTCTGCATTATATCATAAAGATGTGTATATAATACAGTCTTCCCTCAGTATCCATGGGGGATTGGTTCCAGGATGCCCTGCAGATACTGAAATCCACAGATTCTCAAATTCCTAATAGAAAATGACATAATATTTTCAAATAACCTACGTACCTCCTCCTATATATACTTTAAATCACCTCTAGATTACTTATTATACATAATACAATGTAAATGGTATGCAGTTTACTGTCCCTCTTAGCCTTGAGGTTTTGCTTGGATCACTTAATTCCTTTTCTTTTCTTTCTTTTTTTTAAATATTTTTTAATTCATTGCTGGTTGAATTCATGCTTGCAGAACCCATCGATACAGAGGGCCTATTATAGACATATCTGTTTAACCCCCAAAGGGAACTACTAGAGTGTTTCTCAACACCTAGCACCTGTCACATTATCACTGTGCACCAAACAACAAAGAAAGACTATGGTCTTTAGTATGGCTTACATTTAAGCATAAGGAAAACAAAAATCTTCACAACTACATGAATAAACAACAACATGATAAATAGAGAAAAGATTGAAGTTATTTGTGATTTCATTATACTTTGATCCATAATCAACACCCATTGAAGCAGCAGTCAAGAAATTAGATAATGTATTTCACTAAGCAAATCTGCTGAAAAAAAAAAAAAATCTCTTTAAAGTGTTAAAGAGCAAATATATCACTTTAAAGACTAATAGGCCTGAGCCAAGTCATGGTATTTTCAATAGCCTTATATGCATGTGAAACCTGGACAATGAATAAGGAAGATCACGGAAGAATTGATGCATTTGAATCATGATATTGGTGAAGAATACTGAAAATATCATGGACTGCAAGAAGAATGAACAGCTCTGTCTTGGAAGAAATGTAGGTAGAGTGCTCCTTAGAAGCGAGAATGGCCAAGACTTCCTCTCATGTACTTTGGTCATGTTCTCTCTCTCTCTCTCTCTCCCTCTCTGTCTCTCTCCACATACTGGCCTATTCTAGCATTTTCCCAAAAGAAAATATCAGTGGCAATGTTGAAATTACTAGCATCACCAGAGAGCTTCATGAGTTTCATATTCAGAAATGCTCATTTACTAAGCAAGGCTGACTTACAAATATGCTGAGGTCCTCACTATGACCATATGGCTGATTCCTTCTTATCACTCACATGTAAAAGCAAATATCACCTCTTCAGGTGACTGTCAAAAGCTCTTCAGTCATTCTCTATCACATCACACCTTTTAAATTTCTTTGTACGGGCATTTTATTGGTCATGTTTTTGTTGTCAGAAGGAACCAGTTCCTGGGGAAGAATATCATGCCTGATAAACTAGTTGTTGTTGTTAGATGCCATCAAGTTGTCTCCAGGTCATAACAACCTTATGCACAGCAGAACGAAACACTACCCGGTCCTATGCCAGCCCCACGATGCTTGCTATTCTTAAACCCATCGCCACAGCCACTGTGTTAATCCATCTCATTGACTTCCTTCCTCTCTTTTGTCGACCCTCCACCTTACCAAACATGTTATCCTTCTACAGGGAATGGAATTCAGTGATAAAGTAGAGGATCAGCAAAAAAGGATAAGACCCTCAGTGAGATGAATTGACACAGTGGCTATAATGATGAGCTCAAGCATAGCAGTAATTATGTTGATGGCCCAGGAACAAACATTGTTTTGTTGTGCTGTACATAGGGTGAGTCAGAGACAACTTGATGGCACCTAACAACAACACTGAACCAATGAAATTAAAATCCCACTTAAACCATATGTTTTTAAGGTCAGCACAGTGTCACATTCAAAAGAAACAAAAAGCTGTCTTCAAATACTTTCAAAATAATCTGAACCTTTACTGGAGTTTCTCTTGAGGAATGACTTTTATCCCTGAAACTACTTATTTACTTTCTCCCTCCTTTCTCCTTCCACTTTACATTTTACTAAATGGATCCAGTATTCAGGCTGTGGCTCTTTTCTTACTCTTCCACCTTCATAGATATTTCTTTCTCTTTTACTCCAGAGCCATTTTATGCACATTTCTAGCTACATTTAATTTCCTAAGGTTCTTCTCACTCTCTCCTCTGCGATACAAAAAGTCCTATGGATGTTGACCCAGCAAGAAAAAAATTCTTCCTCCTTAGACGGTGGGAGAGGGCAGATGAGGACAAATGCTTATTGTAGTTATTGTTCTTGTTTCTTCTTGGTTTACTTGTTTTTGTTTTTATTCATCTCTGCAACAAATCAACAACATGCAGGTTCAAATATCTGCCTATTAAAATATTTGAGAAAAATAAAAGAGCCAAAAACATTTACTAAACACAGTGGAGGTCACTAACTGCAGATTTCTGTGCAGAGGGCAGGCACAGTTGGAGGTCTCTCAGCACGCACTCCCATTAGCCAGAGGTCCAGGAGTTATTAGATTACACAAATGAAAAGAAACACAACAAAACAAAAAAAAACACTTTAATCAAATTGATGTGCATTCCTGATGTTCCCACAAGTAGCTAGGTGTCACAAGTATCAAAATAAAACTAGCATGATATTACAAATTCAAAAATTAAGGAGACTCTCTCCATGACTGAATGTCTATGGTCCTCATGTTCCTGACTTTTGCTCATTAGCCAAGGAGGGAATAGCTTGGCTTCCGTTAATAGCCAACCCCCTACTGTTACTGTGGATCTTACTTGCTTCCACTCCTCAAAGACTAATTCTGCATGTTCTCTCTCTCTCTTTCTCCACACACATACTGGCCTATTCTAGCATTTTCCCAAATGAAAATTATCAGTGGTAATGTTGAAATTACTAGCATCACCAGAGAGCTTCATGAGTTTCATGTTCAGAAATGCTCATTTACTAAGCAAGGCTGACTTACAAGTATGCTGAGGTCCTCACCATGACCATATGGCTGGTTCCTTCTTATCACTCACATGTCAAAGCAAATGTCACCTCTTCAGGTGACTGTCAAAAGTTCCTCAGTCATTCTCTATCACATCACACCTTTTTAATTTCTTTACACAGGTATTTTATTGCTCTTTGCTTTAAAGCACTTTGAAGATGCTGTGTTTTTACAAATTGAAAATTTATGGCAGCCTTGCATTGAGTAAGCCTATCAGTATCATATTTCCAACAGTTTGATGATGTTAAAGTTACTGTCCCTCAAATATTTAGACTATTTTTTTTTCCATTTTGTGTTATAAAAATAAAGGTACACAAGTTAACTTTGTTAAGGGAATTGATAAATGGAATTCTGTGGCAATTCTAGAAAAAGAGTATAAATTAATGACTTTAGACAATTTAAATTTTAGAAAAAAAGTTGTGATCAATGCCTCTAATTGAATAAGTGCAACATATACTCTAAGGAGCTCTGATGACTCAGTGGTAGCACTGTCTGCTAATAAAAATGTTGGTGGTTAGAATCCATCCAGCAGATCTGCATGAAAAAGACATAGCAATCTGCTCTTGTAGAGATTACAGCCCAGAGAACCCTATATAGCAGTTCTCCTCTGTCACTTGGGAATTCTGAGTCAAAAATTAACTCAATGGACCTACCAACAACAAAAATATGTAATGTGTGATTTTTTCAATTATATGTGGAAAAAATATATGGTATACAAAGCAAAAGCAAAGCAATGGGTGTAAGTAGTTCTATCTTCTTGTGTGTAGAAAATCAGGTTTTTCCTGATAAAAAACTACAGGAGATGTGTAGGGGGTAGGTTTTGTTGTTAATGTTTTAATTATTTTTAATTGGTTTCAGTCTCTGTAGTATTTTATCTTTGTCTTTTGAACTTATTAAATTCTGTCAGAAATTAAGCATTTTAGCAAATGTGAGCATCGACATTCATAGAAACACCCAGGCTACCCTCTGTGATGACTGCATAACATATGTATAGAATGAGCTCAAGGGAGCAGTCACATTGTAAGGAATGCCTCAGTTATTTGCCTTAAAATTGCATTTCTTTAACAAGCACAATGCTCCTTTTTGGTTGTGTTTTCATTTTAGCCAATTTTCAATAAGATGAAGAGAATATGACAGAGGAGCATTAAAACTCCCCACCCCACCACCAATACATTCTCTCCTAGCCTTCCAGCAGAGAGTTTTGTTTCTGCTATATTCTTTTTTAAACAAGACATGAAAAACTTAAAGTCAAAATACCAGTTGCTTAGAAAACTTGAATCAAACCTTAAAATAAATCATATTCTAAAACAAATTGAAGATAATATCTTTATTTGGACATGCAAGCTTTTTCCTTAAAAACAACAGTTATTAGGAGAGTTCCGGCAAGATGGCAGACTAGGCAGAAGGACTGCACAGATCCTCTTCAACAAAGAAAAGGGAAACAAATTGACACAGACACAGAGATAATCTTGGACCCCTGAGCCTTGAAGGGAAGGATACAGAAGTAGACTAAACCTCAACTAGCAGAAGAATTTCCGTGAAAATACCAAAAAAGGAGACATACGGAGCTGCGGTCTGGCAGGGACCTGAACGCCCCGATGGCACAAACAGCTTGGACAATCCCGAGTGGTGGTAGGACCTAAAAATTAACCTAAAAATCACCCTACTAGCCAGGGACTGCACGGACTGTGCACTGTGGCTGGGGAACAAACAGAGAAGGTGAAGAGAAAGGTGGGCTGAATTGTGGACTTTTGCAGATTTGGAGGGCGCCGCCATTTTGTAGGTTTAAAAAGCTGCTTGACTATTTTGGATATTTAAAGAGACAGCGTTCTCGCAATTTCCTGTGGTGGTAGGACTTAAGATTTAACCTAAAAATCACACTGATAGTCAGGGACTGCACCGAGGACTGTGCACGGTAGCTAGGGAACAAACGGAGAAGGTGAAGAGAAAGGTGGGTTGAGCTGTGGACTTTTGCTGGTCCGGAGGATGCCGCCATTTTGAAGGTTAAAAAGCAGCTTAACTATTTTGGATATTTAAAGAGACAGCCCTCTCACAGATTTATGGGGCTTAAGAACACATTCTGCTTTCCAGCAACCCCAAGGACACTTGGGGCCAGCAAGACTGAAAAGGCCAATGATGAAAAATCACCAAGAAGAGCCTGAACCACCCTTGGCTGCTCTTCACAAACAGTTAACAGAGATCTAAATATGACATCATGATGCCTGGGAAACAACAGAAGATCACAGTCCACACAAAAAAGCAGGATAAAGTTTTAGAAACAAAGGAGCAGGATACAGACCCAGAACACATCCCTGAGGATGAAGAAGCATTGGAACTCTCTGATAAGGAATTCAAAAGAATTATCTTTAGGTATCTTCAAAGGATTGAGAGACAGACCAAAGAAAACACAGAAAA
>NW_006922031.1:1656312-1660976 GCF_000298275.1 Orycteropus afer afer | reverse complement strand
GGTCAATGACATGAGACAAAGTATATGTGAACTGCTGTATGGAAAGTGAATTTGCTCTGTAAATCTTCACCCAAATCATAATAAATAAAATAAAATTAAAAAACAAAAACAACAACAACAACAACAACAACAACAAAAACAGTGATTAATGTTCAAATTACTATAAATACCAAAAAGCCTCATGTATTTAAAATCCAGGATATGCTCATTTAGTAAAACAACAACAAAAAAAGTTCTGTTCCTTTTTTAATACAGTTGTTTAAAAGTGTCAATACACTCTAGTAAAATAAAAGTGTCAAATGCCAAGCCTTTGACACTTAGTTGATTTTGACTCAAGGAGACCCTATATGACAGAGTAGAAACATCTCATAGGGTTTCCAATGCTGTAAATCTTTAGGGAAGCAGATTGCCACATCTTTCTCCTGCCTGTGGCTGATGGGTCAAAGTGCTGAGTTTTCAGTTAGCAGCCCAGAAATTAACCATTGTGCCACCAGAGCTCCTTGTCAAATCCAAGTGACTGCAAAATAGTTTACTAAATTGCCAGTGAATCAGGTTAGTTTTCCTCAAAAGGAAATGCATTTGACAGTCATATGGTAGGAGCTCTGGTAGCACATTACCTAAGGCACTTGACTGCTAACCAGAAGGCTGGCATTTCAAACCCACCAGCCACTCCTTGGAAGGAAGGTTGGGCAATCTACTTCCATAGTGGTACCGCCTCAGAAACCCAAGGAGGGGTCGCTATGAGTCGGGACTGACTCAACGGCACACAACAACATGCCCTCGAAGCCTTCACTTTTGGAATGCATTTTCTCAAAAATTGAGTGACTCTTCAGTTGGTTTATATTTGATTTTTAAATCTTTTCTCATAATAATATTCATAACAAGACAATTAGGACATTAATAATAATTTTAACATGTCTCTTGTATTTTCTTAACCCCAATATGATACTGTAAAATGTTGGATGGAGTGCACAAAAGTTATTTTCCTGTGATGTGTTTGAGAAAGCTTAGATAAATATGTACTATTTTGTCATGTATCTTAGGAAAAATAATCTATTAGAAATTTGCTATTTTGAAGATGCATGGTCGTTATACTGCAACACGGTCAGTGATTTCATCATGAGTTTGGGTTTGGATGGAAAGATTAATGTCTCAGCCAGACAGCCTTTCACCCTGAACACAGAAGGATTGCTCACTGATTTATGAGCCTCACCCGTGCATGGCCAGTGCCTCCTGACATCAGGACACTCAGACTAGGATCCAAATATAACTTGTGCTAAGTGAGCCTGCAGAGTCTCAGGCCCTGAATCAGGTCCAGCTGTCCAGGGCTGTTTCACCTGCAGTTTTGGATGAGGCCTCATGCCTGTGCTTAAAGTGATTTTCCATTACCTATGATGGTCATTACCTTGTAGGAGCTGCTACTTTTACAGGATGGTGAGTATTTGGAAACCAGCTACTCCAGTATATGCAGTTGTGCATTACAGTATTGCTGTGAGCCTCACTACTGTTCGAAAAAAGTGGCAAAGCAAGAGCAATGGACATTTTAATGTCTTACTACTGAACACCAAAAGATGGAGCAGAGAGGGTCCTTGTGTCATTTGTAGAGCATGATCTCAACTCTGTTGAACACAGTTCACAGTGAATATGATAATTTAATTGTACACTGATTTTTAAGATTCCAACACTTGGCTACACAACTCCTTATATAAAACTGAATTGAAAATTCCATTTCATTTATTTTTATACTTGCTATTAAAAATGTGCAAATGAACACTTTGCCCAAAATATATTTTTTCCATCTCTCTTGATTATTATAGAATGCTAAGTATGTTGACAGTGTTCTCTAGCAGCCTTGCCATTTGTTGAGAAACTTAATGTGATTAAAATTTAGCAATGATTTGATTTTCCTGTTTACTTCCTCATTTGTTTGATGAGGATGCTTTAATATGCCCTGTTTTTGCTGCCTTCAGTTCATGTGCATAAAAGATGATCTTATTTGTAGGACATTTAAATTAATCTATAGTTATATTGAACGGTAAAATATTAACTAAGTTTCTGGGAGACTGCTTGAGTTATGTTACATTTCAAGTTCTAATCGAGTTCTTTTAAACCTGTCATTTTAGATGAGTATTTTTTAAGAATGTTTCCAGCTGAGCAATAAAATATTTGCACCATATTGAATGCTCAATATGAAGTATCCCATGGCATGTGTAAAAATGAAAGTCTGAATTTCAATGAGTCCAAAAATAGATTTTCATTTTCCCTATTGTGAAAATAACAAACTCAAAAAGTCAGTGTATCTGTACTGCGGTATTTCTGGTTTTGTGTACATTCATTTCTACTTTGGTTTTATGAGATGCAATAAAATATTCTACAATTAAAAAGAAAAAAAAATGAATAGTGAGACTAAGCGTTTTGAAAGAAATTACTTAAAATTGTGAAAATATGAGGGTGGGGGAATCACTAATTAATTAATTAATTAGTTAATAAAGCTAATGGCCATTGGCTTATGCATTTTTTTAAGCAAACCATATTTGAATTTTAAAAGTTTACTTGTGGGGGAAAAAGGAGATCAGTTAATAAAATCCTGTTAAACTGAAAAATAAGAACTAACCATATGATATAATTTGACTGTAACCTTACTCCAACAACTGCAAAAAATGGCTAGGTGCAGAGTTGCTAAGGGAAAGGTTGGCGATTCAAATATATCCAGCAGGTCCACAAGAGAAAGACCTGGTGATCTGCTTCTGTAAAGATTACAGCCAAGAAAACCCTGTAAGGGCAGTTCTACTCTGTCAAATACTAAGAGATGATATTGATTTGATGACACCTAATATAAGTATGTGTGTGTGTGTGTGTGTGTGTGTGTATAAATATATAAATATATATAATATATATATATATATATGGGGCAATCTACTTCCATAGTGATACTGTCTGGGAAACACAAGGAGGGGTCACTATGAGTCAGTTTTGACTCGACGGCACATAATAACAACAATATATATATGTTATTGGAATATGAAATATTAAAAAGATGAACCAAAGAAAATTGAAAGTCACCAAAAATGAAATGGACCCCTTGAAGATATCCTAGTCATTGGTAAGTTGAAATAGACTAATACTGGCCCCTTTGAATCTGACAATCATGTGGTCTACTATGCTGGGAATAACAAATTGAAAAATAAAGGTATTGTACTCAACATCAAAAGGAATGTCTTGAGATCTATACTGAAGTACAATTTTGTCAGTGATTGGTTAATATCCATACATCTACAAGAAAGATAAAATATTACGGCTATTATTCAAATTTATGCACAAATTATGCATGCCAAAGGTAAAGAAATTAAAAATTTTTATGAACTACTACAGTTTAGAATTTATCAAACCTGCACTCAAGATGTATCGATAAGTACTGGTGATTGGAATGCAAATGTTGGAAGCAAAGAAGAATGAAAAATGGTTGGAAATACAGCCTTGGGGATAGAAAGGTTGCTGGAGATTGAATGAGAGAATTCTGCAAGACCAATGCTTAATTCATCAAAAATTTTCTTTCAACCAACAAAGGCTCACTATACTCATGAATGCCACTGAATGGATTACATAGGAATCAACTTGACTATTTCTGTGAAATGAGACAATGGAAAAGCTCGATGTCATCAATCAAGACAGTCAGGAGCTGACTGTGGAACAATCAATTTTTCATATTCAAGTTGAATTTGAAACTAAAAAAAAAAAAAATCAAAGCAAGTCAAAGAGAGGCAAAGTACAACCTTGAATATATCCCTCCTGAATTTAGAGACCATCTCAAGAATATATTGGATGCACTTAACACTAGTGACTTAAGAACAGAAGCATTATGGTATGACATCATACTTGAAGCGAAAGGTCATTAAAAAGAGGAAGAATATTTCAAAATGGATGTCCAAAAACACTCTGAAATTTGCTCTTAAGTGTAGAGTAGATAAAGAAAATAGAAGAATAATGAAGTAAAAGAACTGAAAGGAATTCAGAATGTGGCTCAATAACATGAGATGAAGGATTACGGTGAAACATGCAAGCACCTGAAGGTAAAAAAACCAAAAGTGAAGAACACAACTGACACTTCTCAAACTGAAATAATCTTGAATTGCAGTACTGCAGGATTCTATGGACAACATTTTGTTTTGTTATACAAAAGGTCTCTATGGGTCAAAGCTGACTCAATAGCACATAACAACAACAACATATATATTGATTCCATTTATTTGAGTCATTTGGTTAAAAAAAAACATGTTTTGGTAGGAATTTTTTTTTAATCCTTTCTTTTCTTTTCTTTTTTTTTTTGTCCCTGTAATAAAAGCAGCCAAGGCAAACTTGTGGGAAGCAAAGTAAACTACCTCTCCTGTTACAAAACATCTAGAGTTGGATGTATTAAAACAAGGATATTTCTAACCATATTGTCAAACTCACAAGGGAGTATCAGAAATTTCCAACAGCTCCTCCTCGTTACTCTATTCCTCTCCCATCAAAACAGAAAGCACAGTGATAAGCAAACATGGAAACCAAAATTGCCCTGTGGGCAGATGCCAAATACAGAAAACTAAATGCTGAATATTACCAACATTTGTGGAATATGAGAATGACCTTTGGTTCTACTAAAGAGAGGGAAAAAAAAAAAAAAA
>NW_006922031.1:1653301-1656212 GCF_000298275.1 Orycteropus afer afer | reverse complement strand
CACTGCCGTCAAGATCTGATTCACAGTGACTCCTCCTTAGGTTTCTGAAGCTGTATCACTACGGAAGTAGATTGTCCAACCTTCCTTCAGAGAAATGACTGGTGGGTTTGAACCACCAGCCTCCTGGTTAGCAGTCAAATACCTTACGCACTACGCCACCAGAGCACCCAAGGAGAGAAAGATAACCTGAAATATCTCCACATACAACTGGGACTTAAAGTTTTTAACTTGAATGATATTGTTTAAATGAAAGCAACTACCTGATGAGAAGCCAAACCAATAAGGAAACTTTTCTATGCTTACTTTCAATCATTCAGGAGAGGGGAAAAGAAGTGACTGGAAATAAAAATAATAATAATAAACTCACCTAAGAATTTGTGATACGACCTCCTCTCACTAGAGATCCAGTCTGTATTTTGAGTTAATATTGCCATCATTATTGAGAAATTCTAAATAACTAAATTAAAGTGGAATGTATCCAGGGTTAGTAGTTCTATCCCCATCCCATTCATGTAATCCTCAGTACATTGTAATATGATGTACTTAACCTGTAACCCAGTGTACTCAAGATTTCTACCACATACGTTAGCAAATACTGTTTTAATTAAAAAAAAAAAATCCCAGAACAGAAAGCAAGAAGTCCTAATGAGACTGAGTCAAAATAATAGTTATTAGAATATAATCTCTAATCACTTTAAATAATTGGACATTTAAAAAATAACAGAATATAGCATTTGTATACATACAATTTATTTAAAAATACATAATTAAAACCTCTCAAAATATGAGAGGAACAAAAAGCTCTCTCAAAATGACTAGGCAAATTTGAATAGCAATCCAGTAGAAATCAAAACAATAATTATTGAAATTAACTACTTAATAAATATGTCACACCGCTAAAAAGAGAACCTGTGACCTGTAAGATAAACCTGAAGAAATAATAACACAGGAGTCAAAGAAAAGGAAGAATTCAGAGACCTAGATACATGGAGGGCAAAATGGAAAAGTATAACACTCCTTTAATCAGAAATCTAAATGAAGAGAACAGAAATAAAAATAATATCTAAGCAAATTTCTGACCATTTCCAGAGTTGATAAAAATCATGACCACAATGTAAGCTGTTTAGAATAAATAAACTGAAATCCATATCACGATACAAAGAAAAACTGCAGAACAACTGTGAACCAGGGCACACATAAAGAAAAGTTTTAGAATTTTCACGAAGTCACAGCTTCATAATGTCACTTGTCCTTAGAGAATAAAAACGGAAGCCAGAAAATTGTAGAATAATATTTTAATGTCCAAACTCACTGCCGTCGAGAAGAACCCAACTCATACCAACCTGTACTTGGGTTTCCAAGGTGGTATCACTATGGAAATAGATTGCCCAAACTTCCTTCCAAGGAGAGGCTGGTGGGTTTGAACCATCAACTTTCTGGTCAGCAGTCAAGTGCCTTATGGGCTAAGCTACCAGAGCTCCTATTTTAATGCCCAGAGAAAAAATGATTGGTAACAATTTTTGCCAGAAATACTTTCAAAAATCATTGTGAAATATATTCTACATGAAAGGAATACATAAATTTATTTGTGCAGCTAAATAATAATAATAAAATGAACATACTGGTACTCAACAGCTAAATTAACTTTACCAGTCTTTAGAATTCTCTTGGGTGTCTCTGTGCAATCCTACACTCTTCTTTCCCTCCCTCTGGGAAAATCACCATCCAGAATTTTATATTAAACATTCCTTTGCTCCCTTTAGAGTTGTTACCCATGGATCTATTCCTGAACAAAATATTATTGCATTTTGCCAGGTTTTGATTCTGGTATCAAATTATACACATTAGTTGCTGTGCTTTCCCTCCTATTTTTAAAAAACAGTAGGGTGAGTATCCATTCAATCAACCAGTCTCACAAAGTGGGATTCCAAAAGAGCTTCAATTCATAAATCTGAATTTGACAGGAACAAGCACTAAATTAATTAAAGGATGATAATGAAATAATTAAAGGATTATAACCCTTTAAGGTTAGTGTTCAAATAAGGGTTCATCCAATTTGCGGGATCCACACACGGGCATGCACAGGTCTTCTTCAGCAACAAGTCTTCATTCAGATCCCTGAACACGGTGCTGTATGGATTGTCACCAGCTCAAGAATCTAATTTTATTGTTTCTATTGATTCTTTGTACCCCCATAGCATGATTTTTAATGCTTCTTTCAAATTTTCTTACACTCCAATTTACCTGTCATCCTTTCTCTTTACCCTGAGAATAAAATTGCTCAGAAGAGATCTCATTCACTGTATCTATTTTATTTCCCATTGAAAGTTTAAAATGATAATATTTCTGTTCATTATAAAAATGATATGGACATCCATTAATTGCAATTTTTAAGGTTATATTATTCTCACTGCTGTCAAGTCAATTGCAATTTGGGTTTCTGAAGCGGTATCTCTGAGGAAATAGAATTGGCATCTTCCTTCTGAGAAGTGGGTGGTGGGTTTGAACCACCAGACTTCTGGTGAGCAGTCAAATGCCTTAGGTACTACACCACCAGAGCTCCCAAGGTTATGTATAAATTTTATTTTTGTTTGGTTAGTTGGTACAAGACTGAGGTAATTCTTGTTATAACTGCTTTTATTTTATTTATTTATTTTTATTTTATTTTTTATTGTGATTTGGGTGAAGATTTACAGAGCAAATTTACTTTCCATACAGCGTTCACATAAACTTTGTCTCATGTCATTGACCACAGTTTATCACAATGCGACAGCTCCCCTCCCACCTCCTTCCCATAGTTACCTCTTCCCAGTGTCCATCCCTCCATATACTCCTGCCCCCTGAGCTGTCTCCCTTTGCATAAGCAGCTCTTCTTTCCCCCATGATTGTTCTCTCCAAGGAGTGTATCTAC
>NW_006922031.1:1652196-1652860 GCF_000298275.1 Orycteropus afer afer | reverse complement strand
CCATCATTGCATCTAGAAGTCAGCTTGCTAGCTTTTAAGATCCCAGTTGCTACTCGCCAAAGTAGAAGGTAGAACAATGTTTTGTATAGTATGTCATGCCAATTGAGCTTGATGTCCCCTGTGACCATGGTCCCAAGCCCACAGGTACAACTACTTGGTCCCTCTAGGAAGCTGGCTGTGACCAAGCAGTGCCCACAGCCTTACCCCTTGTCAGCTCTACTATTGACCTGGGAAATCTGATCATTCACATAAACTTATAGGACGATTGCATGCCAACACTATATATGTTCTTGGATACACTCCCCATTTCATAGACATACCTAATCTTTTAGCCTGTCCACCCATCTATCAATCCATATACCCATGTCTGCCTTCACTGACAATGCAGTACTGTATGTGCAAAAGGGTTCATATTTGTTGTCAGTACCTCCCATGTACCTCTTTATGTCTTTCTCATTCTCAATGCTGCCATATTGGTCACTCACATTTGTACATTGCTCTTCTCTTCACCCAAATCAATATTTATCTCTATCTATCTAACAGCCTTCCCTCCCACCCCTGGTAACCAGCAAATAAAATTTCCTTCTATAGATAAACCTTTCCTTAACTTTTACAATAAAGGACTAATACAATATTTGTCCTTTTGTGATTGACTTATTTCACT
>NW_006922031.1:1642233-1650871 GCF_000298275.1 Orycteropus afer afer | reverse complement strand
ATGTATAGATTGCTTTGGGTAGAACTGACATTTTCACAATGTTCAATCTTCCTATCCACGAGCCTGGGATGTTCTTCCATTTATGTAGATCCCTTATGGTTTCTTGAACTAGTTTTTTATAGTTTATTTTATTTTTATGTGTTTTTTCTTTTTTGTTTTAACAGCTTTATTGATATATAATTTTTATGCAATTAATATACATATTTCTTTTTAAAATTAGATTAATTTTGGCATAAGTATTTACATAGGAATCTCACAAAACAAGATAATCAGCATATCCATCACAACCATAAATTTTCTAGTGTCCTATTGGAATTCTTCCTTTCTGTACCACACCCCACCATACACCACCCATCCTTCATCAAGCACTGATCTATCTTTTATGACCATAGATTAGTTTGGATTTTCTAGAATGTTCTATAAATGTCATCATATGCTATATACTTTTCTTTTGTGTCTTGTACTCAGCATAAATATTTTGAGATCCATCCACATTGTGTGTAATGATAACTTATTCTAGCTTATTGCAAACATTAGCTATAACTCATTGGTTTGACATTTTAGTGATTATTTTAAGATTTAAAGTTTTCATATTTAACATATTAATATACATTCAAGTGATATCATACCATTTTTTACATAAGTATAAATACTTATAATAGTATGTTGTCATTCTTCTCATCCTGACCTTTGTGCTACTGTTGCCATTCAGTTCACTTTTACATGTTATAAAGCCCTCACTATATTGTAATTTTTTGTTTAGACTTCAATTATTTTATAAAGAGATTTGAATAATAAAAGTATGTGTTTTGTCCATGTAGATATCATTGCTGATGTCAGATGGATCTTGGCTCAAAGCAAAGAATACCAGAAAGATGTTCACTTGTGTTTTATTGACTATGTAAAAGCATTCAATTTTGTGGATCATAACAAATGATGGATAACATTGAGACAAATGTTAATTTCACAACACTTAATTGATCTCATGAGGAACCTGTACATAAACCAGAAGACTGTCATTTGAACAGAACAAAGGGACATTGCATGATGTAAAATCAAGAAAGGAGTGTGTCAGAGTTGTATCCTTTCACCATGCTTATTCAATCTGAATGTTGAACAAATAATCCGAGAAGCTGGACTATATGAAGAACATGGCATTAGGATTTGAGGAAGACTCTTTAACAACCTAGGTTATGCAGATGACACATCTTTACTCACTGAAAGTGAGGATGACTTCAAACACTTATAGATGAAGATTGAAGAATACAGTCTGCAGTATCAATTACATCTCAATGTAAAGAAAATGAAAATCCACACAATGGGCCCAATAAGAAGAATCATGAAAAATGGAGAAAATTTGAAGTTGTCAAAGACTTCATATTACTTGGTTCCACAATCAACACCAATGGAACTACAGCAGTAAAGATATCAGACATCGTATAGCATTGGGCAAATCTGCTGCAAAGGACCTCTTTCAAGTGCTGAAGAGCAAAGATTTTTCCTTGAAGACTAAGGTGCACTTGACACAAGCCATGGTATTTTCAATCGCCTAATATGCATGTGAAAGCTGGACAATGAAAAAGGAAGACCGAAGAAGAGTCAATGTTTTTGAGTTGTGGGGCTGGTGAAGAATGCTGAAAGTACCATGGACTGCTAAAAGAACTAACGAATCTGTCCTGGAAGAAGTGTAGCTGGAATGCTCCTTGGAAGCAAGAATGGCCAAACTTCATCTCACACACTTTGGTTATGTTGTAAGAAGGGACCATTCCCTAGAGAAGAACATCATGCTTGCCAAAGTGGAGGGACAACAAAAAAGGTGAAGGCCCTCAACAAGATGGATTGACATAATGGCTGCAATGGTGGGCTCAGTTATAGCAAGGATTGTGGGGCTGGCGCAGGCCCAGGCAGTGTTTCATTCTGCTGTACATGACCTCATGAGTGAGAGATGACTCGATGCCACCTAACAACAAAAACACTAATCATTTCCAATATTTCTTTGTGTAGATTCAGACTTCCTTTGGTATCATCTTCCTTCTGCTAAAAACTTTCATTAATATTTCTTATAATGTGAGTCTCCTAGTTATAAAATCTTCAGGTTTTTTTTTTTAATGACTTAAAAGCCTTTATTTGGTCTGATTTTAATACTGACTCTGTTACTTACTAACTGTGGGGGCTCAAGAAATCTTCTCCATGTGAAATGTGGAGATAGTAGTAGTAGGTAATTCAAAGGATTCTTTTGAAATCAAGTAAATTAATGATGGTAAATAACTTACAATGATATACTCAATAAATATCTTAAACTCTGATTGTTTGTAATGGTAAGAAACAAAAATCTGGGTAACTTTGATTTAACCATTATTGTGATATTTGTTAGTTACTTAATGATAAGTTTAGGGAGAGGTAATTTCAAAGTTTATCTTACAACTCAATTATATCAGACCAAAAGACTTATATCTCAGTAATTTTCTCCTTCACAGGACACACAATGGTCCTTTTAGATCCACATTTCAAATTTCCTTTACAATTGTATCCGTAAGGAGGAAGAGAAGATTTAGTAAAAGACTTCACATCTACACTCCTGTGCTTTTACCAGAAAGCAAAATGTTTCCTGCCATTCACCTTAGTAGACCTCACCCAACATGCTTACTGGCCAGATCCATGTCATCTGGGCACCATTAACCCCAAATGAACATTTTAAGGAAAAGGGTGATGCTACCCATGTAGAGTAATTGAGATTCATCCCTTAGGGCTAGCCATGATGATGTCTGTGTAAAACTGGAGCTATCTTTGCAAAGAAGAAAGGAAAGTAGCTAATAACTAAATAAACTGAAACAATAAAAGCATTGGAAATTTCACAGTAATTCTTATTTCACACTTGTATTATGCAAAAAACAAAAGAAACAACAACAACAACAACAAAAAAACACTATTATCAAGTCGATTTTGACTCATAGTGAAACTACAGGACAGAGTAGAACTGCCCCATAGGGTTTTCAAGTTTGTAAATCTTTATGGAAGCAGAGTTCCTCATTCTTCTCCTGGTAACAGCTGATGGATTCCAACCACTAACCTTTAGGTTAGCAGTCGAATGCTTTAATTATTGCACTACCAAAGATTCTTTGTATCTTGCAGGATATATTAATGCAATGCAAAATTGTACTCAATTCCAGGGGCAAAAGATAAAAAGAGTGTTGTTTGTGAATGTTGATGAAAACCTTGTTTCAATGATAATGGAAATTGGCTTAGAATGAGATTGAAAATCTGATTGCTTTTCTTTTTCATGCAATCACTGCTTTCTTTGCTGCAAATTCTATTTGAATAGAATCACCTATGGCAAAAAAATAATATTCCTTGAATCACAGGCAGCTACAGACTTGACAATTAACTGACGTTTCTTTGATTGAACTTGTAGAGATGTGTTACAGAGCCTGCCATGAATAACTTCAGGTGAAAAATGTTACATGTGAATTACCACGTAAAAAGATAGTCATAAATTTGTATTAAGTGCATCATTTATTTCCCTAATTTTTAGGCTCTTTCCAGCTCAGATAGGAAAAATAACCTACCTTCATTATATTCATATTCATTCAATTTTTTTTTCCTGCACCAAATGTGGGGACATTAGAAGTAAAATTCATATGCATACATACATAGGCAAGGATATAAAAAAATATTAGCTTGTGTTTATTTATTTATTTATTTCATTGCTTTCCCTCTAGACAACATTTATTCTTTTTTTTTTTAATGCATTTTATTGAAATATAATTTATGTGCAGTGAAATACACAAAACTAATGTGACATGGATCAATACATTTTTTTTTTTTGCAGTGTTCCCTCCCCCCCCCTCCCACCCCCAGCAACCAACAAAGAAAGTTTCCCTCCATATATAAACCTTTCTTTGACCCTCCACAACAAAAAACTAATACTATATTTGTACTTCTGTGATTGACTTATGTCAGTCAGCATAATGTTCTCCAAGTTCATCCATATTATGAGGTGTTTTGCAGACTCTACATTATCCTTTAGTGCTTCATAACATTCCATTATGTGTATGTACCATAGTTTGGTCATCCACTCTTCTACTATAAATCTTAGAGATAAGTCCCTTGGCAGATATGTAATTATCACCAAATATGAATTTGTTGCTCTCATTTTTGTTATCTACTTTTTTGTGGTGTTGATTTCTTCTTTCATATAATTTTCCATGCTGAGCTTGTTTAGTTTACAAGTCGGGTTATCACTTCCTTTATTGCTATTGTTTTACTATTTGCTGAATATTTATGCTGGTTCTTTTTTGATGTGAAAGTTTAATATTTTTCTTTGAGGTTACCCTGTGATTTATAGTTTTCTTCCCAAGTTTAGAACAGTCCATGCTATCTTGTATTTGTCTTGACTTCCCTATCATCTAGAAATTCTGTAATGACACAGTTTTTTTTTCCCTCTTTTTGGTTTGTAGTTGTCCTCATTTGTCAATTGATGTCTCTGGTTCCCTGTTTACAATCTTGTAGGCTTATTTACTTTGGATACTTCCATAGCTGTGTTGGTTTCTGGGTTACATCATCATGTGTGTTAATGGTTAGTTGTTGTTGGCTGTTGTTGCTTCTCTGTCCAAAGGGGTCACCTTAGCATCTCTTATAAGGTTGGTCTCATTTTAACAAACTTCCTTAATTTCTTCTTATCTGGAAATGTCCTAATTTCACCATCATATTTGAGGGACAGTTTTGCCGGGTACATAATTCTTGGTTGGAAATTTTTCTCTTTCAAGGTTTTACATATTACCGTCCCATTGTCTTCTCTCCTGCATGGTTTCTGTCGAGAAATCCAAGCTTAGTCTTATTGGTTACCACTTGTAGGTAACTTTTTGTTTTTCCTGTGCTACTCTCATGATCCTTTCTTTGTCTTTGGTTTGGTAAGTTTGATGATGATATGTCTGGGTGATTTTCTTTTGGGGTCTATCCTGTTTGGGGTTCATTGGACTTCCTGAATGGATTTCTCATATTTCATCATACCAGGAAAAATCTCTTCCAAAAATCTTTGACAATTTTCTCTGTGGTTTTATTTTTCTATTCCTGTCCTGGAATTTCAATTACATGTAGGTTAGTCCTTTTGGTGGTATTCCACATGAACCTCAGGCTTTCTTCATTTTGTTTTGAACTTTTTTTTTTTTTTTTTTTTTTTATTTACCCCTTTCCAAAGACATGTTCAGGTATTTGCCTTCAATCTTACTAATTCTGTCTTCCATTGATTCAATTCTGCTCCTTTGCCCATTCAATGTCTTATCTATTTCTGAAAGTTTAGTATTAATCTTCTGGATTTCTGTGTGTAGATTTTATATAATTTCTAATTTTTCATTTATTTTGTCTTTTTGTTTTTGTATTGTCTTTTGAAATTGTTCTAGGATTTCCTCTGTGTTTTCTTTAATCTGTGTCTCAATTCATTGAAGATACCTAAATATAATTCTTTCGACTTCCTTATCAGGGAGTTCCAATGCTGTGTCTTCCTCGGGGATATGTTTTGGGTCTATATCCTGGTCCCTTGTTTCTCCTCCTTTATCTTACTTCCTTGTGTAGAGTGTGACACTCTGTTGTCTCTGAGGCATTGTGACATTTTTGCATTTATATTTAATTGGTGATTGTATGTTGGAGTGACTTGCCCATGATTTTCATTTTCTTTGTTTTGTTTGTATGTTATCTATGCAAGCAGGGTACTGTGTCCTTTTTTTGCTAGTTGACAGCATTTACACACCCACCACTTGTCTCCTTTCCTGTTGTCAGCCTCTCATATATCCCTGCCAATCTTTGCCAACACAGCCCATTCTTAGGACCCTGGAATCCAAATGAAAAGGCTATCACTTTAAAATCCAAAATGGTTGCCACTTGTAAAGATTCAAAATGGTTGCGCCTTCAGTCTCTTTAAATATCCAAAATGGCTGCTGCTTGTAAACATTCAAAATGATTCAAAATGGCTATGCCCTTGGTCACATTAAATATCAAAAATGTCTGCTGCATGTAAACAATCAAAATGGCTGCACCCTCTGGACAGTGGAAAGTCAACAGCTCAGGGTGTCTCTCTCCTTGCTGTTTCCCTTCCTAATCATAGGCCATTAGTGTAGTTGTCCCTGGAGCCCTTGGTGACCACGGTTGACCTTTAGGTCAATTCTCAAGCCTCAACATGACTTGGAAATATTCAGGCTGTTAGTCCCATCAGAGTAGCTGACAGTCCACAGTTCCAACCATCTCTGTACTCACTGTTTTCATTAAGGTTTTTCCACTAGTTGGTGCCTAATCCACTTCTGCATAGTTCATTTCAAAGCTCAGAGCTCCAAGATTATCTTCTGTATCTCTGGCAATTGGTTTTTCTTTTCTTTGTTGAAGAGGGTCTGTGTCACTTGTCTGCCTATTCTTCCATCTTACCAGAAGGCCAGCTTTTATTTTTATTTGTATATTCAAAAAAGTATTTACTAAGTAATCTACTGCTTTTCAAATGGAGTACCATGAAACAAGCACCCTCCAGAGGCAAGAAGCACCCTCCAGAGGCAAGAAATGGAGGGCAACACCAGGGAGGAAAAAGCCACAGGATTCAGGTAATGGGAGGGATACAGGGGCCACCCCCAAGAGGCACAACGGAGAGGGAATGCCAGGGATGACAAAGCAGCCAGACCCAGGTAAAATCTAGGTAAGAAGAGAGTGGAGAGGTTGTGAACAGCTAAGGGAGACAAACTTGTCTGTCACTTTGTCATACTGCTGTGAGGCTTGAGGCTATGCCACCAGTGTTTCAAATGCAGCAAATCTGCACATGGTGCACAGGTTTCAAGGCTGTTACAGACTGAGACAGACTAGGAAGAAGGAAGAGGGCATCCACTTCTCAAAAAATTGGCCAGGGAAAGCCTTATGTTTAGCAGAGCAACACTGTCTGATACATTACTGGGCAAATTTATGAATAGCCCAGAAACACTGACAGATACAGGGTAGGAAGTTGAGCCCCTAAGGTCAGAAGGCTCTCAAAATACAACTGGGAAAGAACTAAATCATCAGAGTAGAACCAACCTTACCAATATGGATAAAGTAAGCTTTAGAAACTTCTATTTGCTGATGTGGCACAACTCTAATTGAGGAGAAACAGCTGCAGACATCCATTAGTAATCAGAACATGGAATGTACAAAGTATGAATCTAGAAAAACTGGAAGTTGTCTAAAATGAAGTGGAAGGTATAAAAATTGATATCCTAGACATTAATGAGCTGAAATGGATCAGTTTTGGCCATTTTGAATCAGACAACCATATGATCTACTATGTCGGGAATGAAAATTTGAAGAGGAATGATGTGGCATTCATTATAGCAAAGGATGTTTCAAGATTTGTCCTGAAGAACAATACTGTCAGTAATAGAATAATACCCATACACCAACAAGGAAGACCAGTTAATACTACTGTTATTCAAATTTGTGCACCAATGACCAAGCCAAAGATGAGGAAATTGAAGCTTTTTATCAACATCTGCAGTTTGAAATTGACTGAACATGCAATCAAGGTGTGTTCATAATCACCGGTGACTGGAAAGAAAAAGTTGGAAAAAAAGAATCACTAGTAGTTGGAAAATTTGGCCTTGGTGACAGAAATAATCCTGGAGATCACATGGTAGAATTTGCAAGACCAACAACTTATTCATTACAAATGCCTTTCTTCAACAACACAAATGGCAGCTACACATGTGGACTTCACCGGATGGAGTGTGTAGGAATCAGTTTTACTATATCTGTGGCAAGAGGTGAAGGAAAAGCTTAATATATTCAATCAAAAGAAGGCCAGGAGCTGATTGTGGAACAGACCATCAACTGCTCCTATGAAAGTTCACTTGAAGTTGAAAACAATTAGAACAAGTCTACAAGAGCCAAAATATGACCTTGAATATATTCTTCCTGAATTTAGAGACCATATAAAGAATAGATTTGATACATTCAACAACAATGACCAAAAAACCAGGAGAATTGTGGGATGATATCAAGAATATCATCCATGAAGAAAGCAAGAGGCCATTACAAAGATGAGAAAAGAAGAAAAGACAAAAATGGGTATCTCTTCTGATAGTATCAGAAGGGTATCAGAAGAGACTGATGCTTGCCCTGGAGAGGAGAGTAGCTAAAGCAAATGGAAGAAATAACAAGATAAAAGAGCTGAACACAGGATTGCAAAGAGCAGCTCCAGCAGACAAAGACAGTTATAGTAAAAATGAAATGTGTAAAGACCTAGTGTTAGGAAACCAAAAGGGAAGAAAACACTCAGCATTTCTCAAGCTGAAAGAACTGAAGAAAATACTTAAGCCTTGAGTTTCTTCTTTTTTTCTTTCTTTCTTTCTTTTTTTTTCTTTATTGTGATTTGGGTGAAGATTTACAGAGCAAATTCACCTTCCATACAGCAGTTCACATACACTTTGTCTCATGATATCGACCACAGTTTACCACAATGCAACAGCTCCCCTCCCATCCCCCCATAGTAACATCTTCCCAGTGTCCATCTCTCCATTCAATCCTGCCCCCTGAGCCATCTCCCTGTGCATAAGCAGCCCTTCATTCTCCCATGATTGTTCTCTCCAAGGAGTGTATCTACCTCAGGTAAATGTTCAACTCATATGCCTGT
>NW_006922031.1:1635309-1638980 GCF_000298275.1 Orycteropus afer afer | reverse complement strand
AAAATAAAAATAAATAAAGAGAAAAAATTCGGTGGAGGACAGGGCAGGGCACCCAGACTCCGTCTGAACACAGAGACTATGATGGAGTCCCTGTGGGCCCAGAAGGTATGTGGGACTGGGGGATGGCCACACCTCCATTCACCAAGTGGATGTGGATTATAAGAGTAAAAAGAGGAATGTCATACCTTTTCAGTCTTGCAGGTCCAGAGTGTCCTTAGGGTTGCTGGCAAGCAGAACGTGTTCTTAAGCCCAGGAATCTGCGAGAGCACTGTCTCTTTAAATATCCAAAATAGTCAAGCCACTTTTAAACATTCAAAATGGCGGCACCCTCTGGACCAGCAAAAGTCCACAGCTCAGCCTGCCTTTCTCTTCACCTTCTCTGTTTATTTCTCAGCCACCAAAGCAGTCCTCTGTGCAGTCCCTGGCTAGCAGGGCTGATTTTTAGGTTAATTCTTAGGTCCTACAACCACTCAGGAATCTCCAAGCTGTCTGTGCCATGCCATCAGGATTGCTCAGGATTGCTGTCAGAGCACAGTTCTGTCTGTCTCCTTTCTTGGTATTTTCATGTAAATTCTTCTGCTACTTGGGGTTTAGTCCACTTCTATATCCTCCCCTTCAAGGTTCAGGATTCCAAGATTATCTTCTGTGTCTGTGTTAATTGCTTTTTCTTTTCTTTGTTGAAGAGGGTCTGTGGAGTCTTTCTGCCTAGTCTGCCATCTTACTGGAACTCCCCCTTAAGCCTTGAGTTTCAATATTGAAAGATTCTATAGGCAAAATATTGAACAATGAAAAAAGCATCAAAAGGAGATGGAAAGAATGCACAGTCACTGTTATTAAAAAAAAAAAAAAACTGGTTGATCTTCTTCCATTTTAGGAGGTGGCATATGATCCAGAACCAATGATATTGAAGGAAGAAGTCCAAGCTGCACTGCAAGAATGGACAAATAACAAGCTTCAGGAATTCCTGGAATACCCACTGAGATGTTTCAACAAACAGGCACTGTGCTGGAGGTACTCACTCAGTTATGCCCAGAGATTTGCAAGACAGTTACCTGGCCAACTGACTGGAAGGTATCTATATATGTACCCATTCCAAAGAAAGGTGATTTCATAAAATGTGGAAATTATCGAACAATAACATTAATATTGCATCCAAGTAAAATCTTACTGAAGATAATCCAGAAACAGTTACAGCAGTATATTGACAGAGAACTTCAAGAAATATAAGCTGTATTCAGAAGAGAGTGTGCAATGAAAGATATCATTGCTGATGTCAGATGGATCTTGGCTCAAAGCAAAGAATACTAGAAAGATGATTGCTTATGTGTTATTGACTATGAAAAGCATTTGATTATGTGGATGATAACAAATTGTGGATAACATAGAAAAGAATAGGAATTCCAGAACGCTTAATTATACTCATGAGGAATCTGTGCATAGACCAAGAGGTTGTCGTTTGAGCACAACAAAGGGACGCTGCATGGTTTAAAATCAAGAAGAGAGTGTGTCAGGGTTGTATCCTTTCACCATATTATTCAATGTATACATTGAGCACAGAAACTGAGAAGAAACTATATGAAGAAGAACGTGGCATCAGGATTGTAGGAAGAATCATGAACAACCTGCGATGCTGACAACAAACTTTGCTTGCTGAAAGTGAAGATGGCTTGAAGTACTTACTGATGAAGATTGAAGAATACAGTCTGCAGTATGGATTGCATCTCTGTATTAAAAAAAAAAAAAATCCTCACAGCTGGACCTATAAGCAGCATCATGATAAACGGAGAAAAGATTGAAGTTGTCAAAGAGTTCACATTGCTTGGTTCTACTATTGATGCCAATAGAAGCAGCAGTCTATGATGATGTATAGCACTGGGCAAGTCAGCTGCAAAGGACCTCTTTCAAGTGCTGAGAGCAACAGTGACTTCTTGAAAACAAAAGTGTGCCTGGCACAAGCCATGATATTTTCAATGGCCTCATATGCATGTGAGAGCTGGACAATGAATAAGGAAGACCAACGAAAAGTTGATGCTTTTGAGTTGTGGAGCTAGCGAAGAATGCTAAAAGTACCATGGCCTGCTAAAAGAACTAACAAATCTATCCTGGAGAAAGTACAGCTGGAATTTTCCTTGGAACCGAGAATGGCCAGAATTTGTTTTATCTACCCTGGTCAAGTTGTCAGAAGGGATCATTCCGAAAGATGTCATGCTTGGAAAGATGGTGGGTCAACAAAAGTGGGGAAGGACCTCAGCATGATTGATTGACACAGTGGCTGCAGTGATAGGCTCAAGTATAGCAAGATCATGGAGCTGGCATGGAACCAGGAGGTATTTCATTCTGCTAAGCATAAGGTTGCTATGAGTCAGAGATGACTTGGTGGCACCTAACAACAACCATAGTATAAAAATAAAACTAAAAAATTCTTCCTACTCACAAAAAAAAAATCCTACTTTCAGGTATGGGATATTATATTTAGATATGAAATAATTTACAAATACAGTAGTCTACTGTGGCTGTAAAAGATTTCCAATAAGTATTGTCTTGTTATTCTGTGTTAGAAAAACACTGATTTTTAGCCAGGAAAATTGTTATTAAGCTTTACACTGGCTATATTTTCCAACCTCCATTGTAGGACAGTAATGAAGGCAGATTTCCCAGGAAGCTATGAGTTAATGATTTGCATATAAGAATTCATTGAGAATTTTTTTCACTATAAGTAATAGTAGGCAAATGAAGAAAGAAGATTGAGAAGAGGAAGAGGTTGAGTTGCATGGCAGTCACAACAAAGATCATTTTTGATCAAGTGTATTAGTCTTAAGTGCTTTGCCTCAACCAGTATTAGCAAGAGAAGAGGTTGTGACTTCAGTGAGGCATCTTTCTATACCTCCTGGAAATCCTGATAATGTGGGGAAAGGGAGCAGAGGTGAATAATACAGAGAAGTACAAACTTAGCTACAAGATTACAAACCCACCACCTGGTAAGGGAGCAGCCGCAGGGATTCACATGAGGAGAGGGAACTCAGGCACGCCCAAAGCAGCAGGGTGGGAGAGTGGGAAAAGGGGGATTAAAAGGCCTAGGAATCTGGACAGAGGAGGAGTTAGTCGCAGGGTCCCGGGTAAGGGTGGTATGAGATGTTTCCAACAGGGAGGCAAACTTGTCTGTTGGCTTGTCCTACCATAGTGAGGTGTTGATGTGAGCTTTGAGGCTGAGCCACTGGTGTTTCTAACCCAGCGGGATACACATGGTGCACAGGTATCATCCCAGCTTACAGACGGAGACAGACCAGGAAGAAGGAAGAGGCCATCCACTTCTCAAAGAATTGGCAAGGGAAAACCTTATGAATAGCAAAGAAACACTGTTTGATACATTATCACACAACTTTATGAATAGTCTGGTTAGGTTAGAAGGCTCTCAAAAAAGGACTGGGAAAGAGCTGCATCATCTGAGTAAACCCAGCTGAGTTACTCCTATGTATAACGTGAAGTTTTGAGACCTCCATTTGCTAATGTGGCACCACTCAAATTGAAGAAAAACAGCTGCAGACATCCATTAATCACCGGAACATGGAATGTACAAAGTATGAATCTAGGAAAATTGGAAGTTGTCAAAAATGAAATAGAACGCATAAAGATTGATATCCTTGGCATTAGTGAGCTGAAATGGACTGGTT
>NW_006922031.1:1629236-1633199 GCF_000298275.1 Orycteropus afer afer | reverse complement strand
AATTGCCTCGTATGCATGTGAGAGCTGGACAATGAATAAGGAAGACCAAAAAAGAGTTGATGCTTTTGAGTTGTGGTGCTGGCAAAGAATGCTGAAAGTTAAAAGAACTAACAGATCTGTCCTGGAAGAAGTGCACCCGAAATGCTCTTTGGAAGCAAGAATGTCCAGACTTTGTCTCACCTATTTTGGTCATGTTGTCAGAAGGGACCATTCCTTAGAGAAGGATGTCATGCTTGGTAGGGTAGAGGGTTGACAAAAGAGGGGGAGGCCTTCAACAAGATGGATTGACATAGTGGCTGCAGTGATGGGCTCAAGTATAACTGGGATCATGGAGATGGCATGGGATTGGGCAGTGTTTCATTATGCTGTGCATGGGGTATCTATGAGTTGGAAACAACTCAAAGGCACCTAACAACAACAACAACCTCGTAAGGAAATGAGTACTTTAAACCTAAAGAATAGTTTTAGTTCAGGATATCTTTGAGCTGGCACCTGAAATGAGCCTTCAATTAGCTATTCAAACACTCTTTCAGACTGACAATTTCTAATAGGTGAGGATTATGATAGGACCATTGGATCTCATTATCTTTCATTTGCTGCCTTACTTTTTTTTTTTATTATTGTAAGGTAGATATCTTGATTCATTTCAAAGGTATGCAGAATGTATGTTGTGCCTCAAATGTTTTGTGTAAGTCTACAAAGCTTTGAGTAGATTGAATCACTAGGGGCAGGATAGGCAAAACTACATTTAGAAAGAGCTAAATTTAGTAAAGATTCATCACTGTGACTTCCAGATTGGAAGTGGTCTCTGTTATGGACTGAATTGTGTGCCCCTAAAAAATATTTTGAAGCTCTAAACCCTGTACCTGTGAATGTGACCATGTTTGGAAAAGGACTTTTCTTTTGTTATGTTCATGATGCAATACCAGGGTTAAAATGTGTCCTAAACTGAATCCCTTCTGAGTGGTGTCTTATATAAAGAGAAAACAGATGCTGATATGCATACACAAAGCCAGATACAATGTGACCATGAAGGCAGAGTCATCTATAAACCCCAAAATCCCAATGTTTGCTGGCAGCTACTAGAAGCTCAAAGAGACAAAGAAGGCTCTTTCTTTAGAGCTGATTTGTATTTCTAACCTTCAAAATGGTGAGATAATAAATTTCTACTGTTTAAATCAACCCACCCACTTTGTAGCATTTTGTTAATGCAGTGCTAGGACAGTAAGTTCAATATACAAAATTTGCTACCAAGTCACATGTGTTTCTTTAAGGGGGGGAAAAAAAAAAAAAGACCATTTGAGCCAAAATTAAGATGCCTAATACCTGTAATTAAGAGTCATAAAATAACAATAGTAGCAAAAAGACTTCTGACAGTAATAGTGGAATAGGCAGACAAGCTACCTATATACTCTAAAACAAAGGAACAATAAACCAAATGAAACAGATAAAAATGATAATCCTGGAACTCTGAGCTTCAAAGAAAAGGATAAAAATGTGAATCAAATACTGGCTAGCAGAAGAAACTAAATGAAAACAGTAATCCAAGGAGAAAAACAGAGGTGTGATCTGTCCACTCGCCTGCTACAGTGTAGCCATTTTGAATTTTGCAAGCAACATTCTGATCATGGCACCAAAATGATAATTGGCTCAGTTTGCTGATGATTGCATAGGCTCCCACAGCAGTAGCAACCATGCCTACACTACCCAACCACATCCACACCTCCCACAGCCCCACCACTGAACAAAGTCCATCACCCACTTCAACACTAATTGATCAATGATAGACAGGAGCAAAAACCAACCCAGCCTTCCATTAACTGCTGGGGAAAAAAAAAAAAAGAAGAAAGTCTGATTTATGATAGACACCATCAAGAGGAATAACTGAAGTGTGATCAGAATTCCAGAACAGGAAAAAAAAAAAAAAAGAGAAAACCATAGAAAGTTGCCTAAGCTTTGTTGGAAAAAAACTTTCCTAACATGACAAAAGATGAAAATATATGCATTCAAGAAGCTTGATCAACCGCAAACAGGATAGACCCTGAAGGAAATCACCAAGACATGTCATAATCAAACTTTCTAAAATCATAGACCAAAAAAAAAAAAAAGAATTCTGAAAGCAGCTTGAGAAAAAGGAAAGATTGGTACAAAGGGCAACCAATAACACTAAACTCTGATTTCTTGGCAGAAAAAATGCAGATAAGAAGGCAGTGAGATAACATATATAAAACCCTGAAAGGAAAAAAAAAAAATTACCAATGAAGAAATATACATCCAGCTAAATTGTCTCTCAAATATGATGGTGAAATTGGAATTTTCAGATAAGCAGAAATTCTAGGGAATTTGTAAAATCCATGTTAACCTTACAAGACATGCTAAAGGTAGTCCTTTAGACATAGAAGCTATAATGCCAGACTACAGCCTGAGATTAATGTACATGATAACATCACCTAAAATCCAACCTAGATATAGAAGTATCCAAGTAAACCTATAAGACTGGAAATAGGGAATGAGAGATATCAAAGGTAAACAAGGGTAACTACAAAGCAAAAAGAGGGAATGAATAGTGTAGTTACAGAAATTCTAATAAGAGAGGAAGTGAAGACAATTTCAAGATAGATTGGATTATTTTAAATTTGGGAAGAAATAATAGATTATTGGATAACCTTAGAGAAAACTAATAACCTTTCTCATCAAAATAAAAAAAAAGAAAATCAAAAATATTTAGCAAACACTAGAATAATAGTAGCAAATGAAATGATAACCAAATTCATAAACAAAATAAGCTCAGAACAGAAATTATACAGAACAAAGAAATCATCAGCACCAAAAAAAAACCTCTGGAGGATATTGTGCTGAATGAAGTAAATAATCAATTACAGAAGGACAAATATTTTATTAGGTCATTACTATAAAAAGTCAAGGAAAGATTTATATAAGGAACGAAACTTTCTTTGTTGGTTACCAAAGATGGAAGGGGAGGAGAGGGAACACTGCAAAAATAAAAGAATTAATTAATTAAAAAAAATAAAACAGCTAAATGTCAGCAACAAATTCATAATATATATGAAAACATATATATTTTTTTTTCCTTTGCATTAGTTTCTGAATTCCAGTTCAAAAAAATTATTCTATATTTGTGGGTCAGAGTATTAAAAAGAAACTTGAGCCTGCTGGGTTAGGTAACAGGGAAAAAAAATATAACAAAAATAACCAGTGCATGACAAAACAGGTATTTTCAAATTAAGCATAGAAATATATATTTTCAAATTGATACCAGTTATCTAGTTGTCTTTTATTAAGCCAGACATTAAAAAGGCTTTCAGAAAATGTAAAACAATTCCAATTGTCTATTACTATTATTATTATTTAGAACATATAAATATTTTTAAATTAAAAAAACTCATGAGGAAACAATACATAGACCAGGGGGCTGCCATTCAAACAGAACAAGGGGATATTGCATAGTTTAAAATCAAGAAGGGAGTGTATCAGGGTTGTATCCTTTCACCATACTTGTTTAATCTGTATGCTGAGCAAATAGTCTGAAAGGCTGAACTATATGAAGAAAAACATGGCATCAGGATTGGAGGGAGACTCATTAACAACCTGTGGTACACTGACGACACAGCTTTGCTTGCTGAAACTGAGAATAACTTGAAGCACTTACTGATGAAGATTGAGACTACTGTTTGCAGTATGGATTACACCTCAATATAAAGAAAACAAAAATCCTCACAACTGGATCAATAAGCAGCATCATGATAAATGGAGAAAAGATTGAATTTCTCAAAGACTTCATAATACTTGGTTCTACAATCAACACTCATGGAAGCAGCAGTCAAGACATCAGAGGATGTATTGCATTGGGATAATCTGCTGCAAAAGACCTCTTTCAGGTGCTGAAGAGTAAAGGTGTCTCCTTGAAGACTAAGGTGCACTTGACACAAGTCATGGTATTTT
>NW_006922031.1:1626772-1628986 GCF_000298275.1 Orycteropus afer afer | reverse complement strand
TGCTTTTAAATGTGCCAAGGAATAGATTTTTTTTTTTTTTTAATTTGTAAGCTTTTATATCTACTATGGTAAATAGTGATAGATATAACACACACACACAATAAGCTATATGGAGTCCTCAATAATTGTTAAGAGTTTAAAGGTATCCTGGGACCAAAAGATTGTGCATAGCTGAACCTGAAGAAGGCAGACATTTGGTCTCATTATTTTAAGTGTGTAGTAAGGACAAAGGAATACATAACTTAAGAATATTGCCAAGAAAGTTATTTAAAATATGCATGAGAATACCTATCCTAAAACAAAACAAAACTAAACAAAAAAATGAGTTTATGAAGAGAGACCATGGAGCATTTAGGAATTAAAGATCCCCACGAGGTTGAAGGAAAAATATAGTGGAAAAAAATGAGAGAGTGAAGTTTCTGAAGGATAGAAAAAAGAAGGTAACAGGTTTGACTTTTTATTTCAGAGTTCCCTGGCTCCTTGGAAGTAGATGCAGGATTTAGCTCTTACAGTATATGATTAAGTTTCAGTAAGTTGCAGGTCACTGGATATAACCTTGAGGAGTTAAGATACTGAATGGTTGTTCACCCAGATGTTTAAGACCTTCATGAAAAATGGCAGAGTTTAGGTAATGGAGTAAAGGAAGGTAGGACGTTCTTCAATACTTAGGAGAACAATATGGAGAAGATACATTAACTGAAAGAAAGGAGACAGACAGTAGAGGGAAAAAAATGAAAAGAACAAAACATATCTGTTTGTAAGGGAGAAGTAAAATTTACTTCATGATTCTTACTTTTGTGGAATGAAACATAATAAGCAGTATGTATTTAAAAGTACTGAAGGACATATGGTGCCCTCAGAAAAGATCAGCTTCTTAAGGAAAAAAGCATATGTGATTTAAGAAAATAAGACTTTGAGTAGGCTCTTCACTATGGAAAAGGGATTTCACTGGATTCCATGGAGAGGTGTGAGAATTTGAGGGAATTCTGGTTATAAAAAAAGAAATAGAATCATATAGGAAAGATTGTAGAATAGAAGGAAAATGGCTCAAAATGTTTACATTTTGAATATTGACAGAGCAGAACATGAATGTGAAGCAAATTGGGCAACAGTAGACAGCAATACTTTTGTTAAAATTACCTCCTGCAGAGGTTCTGGTAAGATAGCAGACTAGGCAGAAATATTGCACAGACCCTCTTCAACAAAGAAAAGGGAAACCAATTAACACAGACACAGAAGGTAATTCTGGACCCCTGAGCTTTGAAGGGAAGGTTATAGAAGTGGACTAAACATCAACTATCAGAAGAATTTGCATGATACCAAAAAAGGAGACATATGGAGCTGCTGTCTGGCCATGATCCTGAGTGATCCTGATGGCAGAGACAGCTTGGAGATTCCCGAGTGGTGGTAGGACTTAAGAATTAATCTAAAAATCAGCCCTGCTAGCCAGAGACTGCATGGAAGACTGTGCACGGTGGCTGGGGAATAAACGGAGAAGGTGAAGAGAAAGGCAGGCTGAGCTGTTGACTTTTGCCTGTCCGGAGGACACCCCCATTTTGAATGTTACAAGTGGCTTGACTATTTTGAATATTTAAAGAGACAGCATTCTCCAAGATTCCAGGGGCTTAAAAAGTTTCGGCTTTCCAGCAACCCTAAGGACACTCTGTACCTGCAAGACTGAAAAGGTGCGACATTCCAATTGTTACTCTTACACGCCACACTCATTTGGTGAACAGAGGTGCAGCCATCCCCCACTCCCACCAACCTTCTGGGCCCACAGGAAATCCATCATAGTCGGTGTGCTCAGGTGGAGCCTGGGTGCCCTGCCCTGTCCTCCACCAATTTTTTTTTTTTCTTTTTCTTTTCTCTTTTTGCTTTCTTTTTTCTGGTGATTAGTTTGCTTGTATTAATAGTTATTAATAGTGATTATTTTACTATTTCTTCTTACCTGTAACCCTGGGGCTGCCTGCTCTTCTGTCTGGGTTCCTGGCTTTTATCCCTTTTCTGCAGAGAGAAGAGCAGGCAGCCCCAGGGTTACAGGTGAGGAGAGACAACTCAGGGATGCCCAAAATAGGAGGTGGGAAGAGCAGGAGGAAGGGGATTAAAAGCCAGGAAGCCAGAGAGAAGAGAAATCAGCTGAAGGGATTAGGTGAGGAGAGGAAACTCAGGCCCGCCCGGAGTAGCAGGCCAGAATAGCAGGAGAAAGGGGATAAA
>NW_006922031.1:1596986-1603222 GCF_000298275.1 Orycteropus afer afer | reverse complement strand
AAAAAAAAAAAAAAAAAAAGTTAATATTGCTATGAAATGCTCATTAAAACTTGCAAGAAAGAGATTTTAATCGAACAGGGAAGGAAACCTTTAAAAATCTTATTCTCTTGTGTTTTCTTTACATTTCACCATGAAAAATGCAACAAGCAATTTAGCAGTTCATGAAAGACTTTGATGACCAGTAGACAGGAAAATGAGAGTCATACATGGAAGGAATACAGTGATGTATATATGATTGCAGAGAAAACAAATATTAAAAAAAAAAAATTCTCTTTGTTGATCATTTACTTGACTTAACTTTATGGGTATTGGTTAATTTGTGTTTTAATGTATAGCCACTATAATATATGTATTCAGTATCTCTTATACAACTGTTTTTTGTCAAGCAAAACCAGTGTAAATTCCTCAACTATTTCTACAGTGCTCCAGTTTGCTTCTTGATGATAAAATTGACTAGTAAAGCATGTTATTTTTATGTACTCAATTTCCACATGAGACCTGAAACATCAGAAAAATGAAACATCAGTGATTACCTGTTAAAGGGCTGGGATTTATAAAACAATATTTTCTGATCTAAATTCTAGGTAAGACAATTTGCTGCTAACCAGAAGTTCAGTGATTCCAACCCACCAGTTGTTTAGAGGGAGAAAGATGACACAATCAACTTCTCATAAAGATTTACATTCTTGAAAATCCAATAGGGATAACTATGATTTGGAATTGATTAGATGGCAGTGAGTTTTGCTTTGGGTTTTAAATTCTATTAAAAAATGGCAGGTAGTGAATTAAATATTAAAAATGAAACAAAAATCACTGCCATTGAGTTGATTCTGATTCATAACGACACTCATTGGGTTTCTTATGCTATAAATCTTTATGGAAGCAGACTGCCTCATTTTTCTCCTGAAGAGGGGCTGGGGGATTCAAACCACTAAACTTTTTTAGAGAGATTTAAAAATTAGTTTAGTTGTGTGAATGGCCATCATTCTTTAATTTTGAAGAAGGACTAAATCAAATTTTTTGTACTGTCTTCAAAGATACAAAATCCTATTCATTGCACAGCATTATATTTTTCTATGTTAATTTTTAGCTACTTGAGATAATTTATTGGTAATCAAATGTGCCACCATTGTGGTCCTTCACATCTCAGACTGATTCAACAAAAAATTCCATTCTGCAAAGACTAGCATGGACTCTATTGAGTCGTGGATCCTTACTGATTTCTCTAGTGATATGTTATAATAATACATCATTTCTGAAAGATGTGTCTTTAATGATGGATTAATATTATACATCATCAGGATGAGGCAAAAGAAAGATGGATTGCTTAAAATATGGTTTCCTCCATAGAACAAAAAGATATTTGGAGCAGATTAATTTTAATTATAGAAGAAAGGAAGTGTACCTCCAAGTAAATTATATTAGCTCTTCCCAGTAGACATTTGCATCTCTTCAACTAAATTTGGAGATGGCTTTTAACCTGAGTATTTTATACTGAAGCAAAAAAAAAAAAAAAAAGACTGTACAGTTTCTTCTTGTAACTATCCATATTTGAAGCATAATCATTGGCCACTTTTTATTTATAATATTCACATGGCTTCCTTTCAACTAAAGTAGCTTCAACTTAGTTGTATTTTCAAAGACCCTTACCATACATAAGCAGAGGCAGTGGTGATTTGATGATAGAATTCCCACTTTCCATGTGAGAGATACAGATTAAATTCCCAGCCAATGCACTTTGTGCACAACCATGACTTCTCTCTCAGTGGAGATGTACATATTGCTATAATGCTGAAGAGGTTTCAGTGGACAACAATGAACTTGGAAGAAAGGCTTCATGAAAATGAACATGGGAACACGGCAGCATTTTATTCCATTGTGCATAGAGTCACCATGAGAGAAAATGTCATCATAAAAAATGTACAAGTGAAACCAGGGAAATCAGACACAGTGGGTAAGATTGATTTTTTTTTAAGTGTAATGAATAGAAAACATCCACACAATGGAATATCACACAGCAATAGAATGAAATGAACTATCAGGCCACACATATGTATTTGTGAGGAACCTTAAATATATAGGTAAGTGAAAGAAGCTGATCTGAAAATGCTATGGACAATATGGGTACAATTATATCATATGCTGGGAAAGGCAAAACTACAGAGATAGTAAAAAGATCAATAGTTCCTATGGGTGTAAAGGAAGGCAGACAGCTAAAGAACAAAGCATTTTCTCGGACAGTGAAATTATTCTGTATGTGACTGTAATAGTGACCACATGGCATTTTGCATGTGTCAAAACCCATACAAGTGTACAACGCAAAGACTGAAGCTTAATGCAAACTATAGACTTCATTTAATAGGTATATAACAATTTTGATTCATTAACTATAACAAATGTACCACACTAATGCAAACTGTTCATAATATAGGAAACAGAGTATCTGTCGGGAGGTAGTATATGGAAACTGCACAATCAGCTCAATTTTCTATATATCTAAAACTGTTTCAAAAAATAAAAGAGAGAGAAAATTAGAGCTGGGTGACCTGGGTTAAAGTTCATTGTCAAGAGATCTTGGATGGGGAAAAAACTACTTACAAAATCTTGTTGGGTCTCAGCTTCACATGAACAAAAGAATGTCTATCCTTTATAGCTAGATAGTTTTCCTCTGAGCTCTGGAGGTCTATGGCCCTGTCCAGGAAAGAAGTATTGACATATTACACTTCTGTGTGTAGCTACTATATTTGTACATCATAAGATAGATGTCAGGATATTGGGGCACACAAATGAGAAATTTCATAAAGGAGTTTATCATTCTAAAAGCATTGTCTCAAAGCTACTACAATTAAGTAATTGGTTAAGTCATATATGCAAATGCCCTTAATTCCAAATGCAATTGTCAAGCTGAAAGTAAGTCCTGGGGGGAATAATGAATCTAGCGAAAGGACTGTTTTTGGAGAACCCATTGTTTTCTGAAACAAATTAACTCCATTGACACAAAATAATGAAATGTGGTGTATAATCAAGTAAAAAGCATTTTGATTTAATTTAAAATAGTATTTTCCATCTCAGTTATGATGATTTCTCTCTAAGCGATTAATATAGATGCATTAAAATTTATATGAGAAGTCTTATTCACAATGGGAAGTAAAGAAAAGGAATGATAAGAAGAGTGATTAATTGTGCTTGAGGAATGAAATTCTAAGAAATCTTGATTAGTGTAGGAGGAATGAATTGTTAAATCTACCCACACTCTCCATTTTTAATTTCTATTATTCAATGTTGCATCCATAAATGTTATCGTGCAATCATTTGTAAAGCAATAATTAGTATTTATGAACTGATTCATTTTATGCTTGACCTTTAGTTAATTTCAGTTTATGAATTCTATTCTTTGAGTATACAAATAATTTAGTAAAATTGATTTCTTTCAGTTCTGAAAATCTAACTTTTAATTAAAGTGGTTTTAAATTATTTTTCCTGTGCTTATTACAGCCACATTTCATCATAGTATAAAGTCCCTTAATTAATTATTTGGGGAGTAAGAAGCATTGCTTTTTAATATAAATTCAGTTTTAATATAGCTTTCTTTTCAATGATTCTTAGGGATTTGAATAAAGTTTTAAAACTTTATGTTTGATCCTATTATTGCAGCATAATTAGAAGGCAGAAAGTATTATGATTATAAATATGAAGGAACTAAAATACAGAAACTCAAAATAACTTTCTGAGTCTGAGTTAACCCACAGTGAAACATGGGGGAAAAATCATGTCATGTATCTTGCTCATACTGATTCAATAAGAGACACCTCAAGGAGTATTTACTACATTTCTAAGAATGTCTGAAGAAATTCCAGATATCACAGAACTGCAGAGTACACCTATTTACGACATTACTTCTCTTGCACGCCCCAGCTTGACTCAAGCAGAAGTACTTCCCTGTGTTTCTCTTTTGTTTGTTTTTTAGTTTTCTCCCTCTGGGTTCCATTACCCTTGAGTCAATTCCAACTTATAACGTCCCTAAAGGACAGAGTAGAATTGCCCCATAATGTTTCCAAGAATGTAAATATTTTAGGAAGCAAAGGGTCTCCTATTTCGCGCATGGAGGAGCTGGTGGGTTCCAACCTCAGACTTTTGGTTAACAGCCTAATGCTTTAATTACAAGGTCACCAGAACTTCCAAAAAAAAAAGGAAAGAAAGAAAAGAAAAAGAAACTCACTGCTATCTAGTCGATTCCAGTTCATAAATGACTTCTATAAGATTTCCAAGATTATAAATCTTTACAGAAGCAAGCTGCTTAATCTTTCTCCTGTGAAGCAATTGGTAGGTTCCAACCAATGAACTTTTGGGTAGTGGCCAAACGCCTTTAACCACTGCACCATCAGAGCTCCTTCCACTAGAGCTTAGGAAGCCTTTCATGCTACAATTTCTATAATTTACCTAGTTTATCATATGATCACCTCTTATTTTTTCTTTTCAAGCTGCACCATCATGAATCTTCGGAGGGTTTATCCAATGTCATTGCTGCAGCCATGACCTTCAGAAAAACTTCCATGTCTGTAAAGAGGATACACCAGAGGGATGTACAGAGAAGCAGAGAAATTTGGATGTCAGTCCAGTTTACTAATGTGTTCTGCTACTTAGAAGAGTATTCTTATGCTGTGTATCAGCCTTGGATTGGAAATCTTCACAAGATTTTAGTTAATCTATTTTCTAATCTGAAAAATAATTTTTAACTAAAATAGACCCCACTTGTACCCTCACTGGGGGCATAATATAAGATGAATCCTTCAAATTGTTTTTCTTCCAAAAACCACTTTCCTTTTACTACAAAAATATGGCAATAAAAAATTTCTGTCCATGTTTCAGTGAATGAATATTGCTTTTATGTATGTGCCCACACTTTTCTTTGTTTGTAGTGGTTACATCTGATAATTGACTTGCTTTTGCTTTTTTTTTTCCTAGATGCCTTATTCAATATATTTTTATACCATTTTATTTTTTCTCCAGATTTTTTTTAGGTCCTACTAACATTTCTTCTTTCTATCTAGCATTTTACTCTCTACAAGATTGCCCCACCTCCCTTGTTTGGTGTGAAAGATTCACTGTAGAAAAGGGCAATCTGGAGCAAGCTGGAGTTCTCAGATTTATATTAACCCCAGAAAATGGAAATATACTGAGCAAAACAATTGATGTTTCACACATCTCCAAATCTAAGTGTGAATATTAAAAATCAAAGTTAAACACTTGCCAAGTATCTATGTTCAGAATCTGTTATTTTGCCCCAAGTTATATAAACAATTATCACAACTTATTTTCAGGTCATTACCATTTACTTGGGAATAAAGCAATCTAAACACTGTTAAATAACAATGTTTGGAAAAAAAATGGTAAAAGGTGTGATTCAAAAAATGGCATAGGAACTTTTTTTCTAAACTTGTTTTATTTTTACGAATGAAAAAACAGCAGCAATAACAAAAATATGTATTTATGGCTCAGATTCTTTACTAAACTGTAGAAATATAAATTATATATATAAAAATTCACAGTTGCTTAATAAAATTCTCCATTTATGTCACAAAAATACAGATACAACTCAAAGCATGAACAACAACTATTAATCATGAGTTCTGCTTCTGATAAATACCTATTTCTAATATTCCATATCTGAAAATACAGATGCATATTCTGAGAACACTTCCAGGTAGTTAACTGATTCACATACCTATAAATATTCCAAAGACTGATGACATTTGAGGTTGACATCTTACTTTGTAACTTTGATGATATTGCCCATAGCGTACTTAAATGTATCATTATAGGGTCCTATAGCAATGAGTCTTAGCCAACATAGTGGCAGATGGCTTATACCTTGGCTCATTTGTTTTTGCCTGTTGATTCCAGATGTTAAAAGTAAGCTCCACCTGGAACCTAAGGTTCTACCTCTATTGCTATCTGGCAGAAGGTCTCAGCCCACAGCTGGGGCTTTTTGAAAGCAGGTGATGACCTGCAGCTTTCTCTCCTAAGGAGCTCAGAAGTGCTGCTAAATTGTATTATATCACCCTCTATATTTGGAACAAATGGGAATTGGCCCTATTTGAATATTATTTTATTAACTTTTAAAAGGGAGTTCTGGCTGTGTAGTGCCTAAGGGATTTGATTGCTAATCAGAAGACTGGTGATTCAAACCCACCAGCCACTCCTTGAAAGGAAGGTTGAGCAATCTACTTCCGTAA
>NW_006922031.1:1585880-1590039 GCF_000298275.1 Orycteropus afer afer | reverse complement strand
TTTTATCCCCTTTCTCCTGCTCTTCTGGCCTGCTACTCTGGACCTCCCTGCATTGTCTCTCCTCACCTGTAACCCTATTTATTAAATAAATAGATAAAAATAGAACCTAGTCCTCTATACAGTGATATGGACATCCCTATGAAATCAGACAATACCAAAGTATATGTCAATAAAATACACATGTTGATATGCAGAAATGAATAAGGAATTAGAGAGTGTTAGGTGTTGAATATCACGGAGAACAAAACCAGGATGAATTGGTAGAAAATAAGTTTTATTGAAACATCCATCCAGCAGATGGGCTGAGGCTTACTGTAGCATCAGCCCTCCTGATCATGTCTCTGCCGGGTGCTTAAGTAGTGTTTTGATTCAGGAGGTCATTTGTCTTTTCAAAAGAACCAATCCTAAATTGTGAAGGGCAAGTAAACCCAAAAGAGGGCGGAGAAAATATGAGCCAAGGACAGAGATAAAGGATCCAAATGGAAACTGGAAGAGGAGGAGGGGGCTGCCTCATGGTGGGAAAAACTGAACAAAGGGCTTCACCAGAAGCTAAGGAGTTTTGGGGCGGGGACACCTGAAGAGTGGGAAAGAATGCAAAGAATCTAAGTGGAAATTATCTGGGGGAGACTAGGAAGGTACTGGGAGAGGCAGAGACAGAAACTTAGATTCTCACAGGCAGGATAGAGGGTGAAGGATTTATCTATCATAGAGTCTCTAAAGTGGAGGAAATTTAAAAATAAAATTAGAATAGCTATCAATAGACAGCTAGAGAGAATACCCCCATGAGTCACCTGTCATTTTGTTGTGTTATGGGGCCTTGGGTGTTCTTGTGATGCTGGAAGCTATCTCACCACAAAGACCAGCAGGGTCACCAGGGTGAACATGTTTCAACAGAGTGTCCAGACTAAGGCTGATTAGGAAAAAGGATATGGCGATCCACTTCTGAAAATATTGGCCACCGAAAATCTTATGAACAGCAGAGAAATGTGTTTGATATAGTGCCAGAAGATGAGTCCCTCAGATTGAAAGGTACTCAAAATACCTCTGAGGAAAAGCTTTTTCCTCAAATTAACATTAATGATGTGGATGTACTTTTCAGGACCTTCATTTACTGATGTGCTATGACTGAAAATGAGGGAAAAAATAAAACAGCTGAAAATACCCATTAATAACGGGAATGTGGAATGTATGAGTCTGAGAAAATTGGAAGAATTGGAAGTTGTTAAAAATCAAATGGAACTCATAAAGATCGATATCCTAGGTATTAGTGAGCTGAAATTGACTGGTATTGGCCACTTTGAATCAGCCAATCATATGACCCACTATGATGGGAATGACAAATTGAAGAGGACTGGTGTCTCATTCATACCCAAAAAGAACATTTCACAATCTATTCTGAAGTACAATGTTGTCAGTGACAGAATATCCATACGTCTACAATGAAGACAAGTTATTAGGTTCTTATTCATATTTATGCACTAACCACTAAAGCTGAAGATGAAGCCATTGAAGATTTTTACCAACTTCTGCAGCCTGGAACTGACCAAATTTGCAACAAAGTTCATCGATAATTACTGATGATTGGACTGGAAAAATTGGAAACAAAGTAGAAGCATTAGTAGTTGGAAAATATGGCTTTGGTGATAGAAAAGACACTGGAGATTGCATGAGAGAATTTTGCAAGACCAAGGACTTATTCATAGGAAATAGTGGTTGTCAACAACAAAAATTGTAACTATACAAGTGGACCTTACTAGACGGAATGCACAGAAATCAAATAGACTACATCTGTGGAAAAGGCAATAAAGAAGCTCAATATCATCAGTCAGAATAAGGTCAGTGGCTGACTGAAACAGACAATCAATTGCTCATATATAAGTTTAAGTTGAAGCTGAAGAAAATTAAAACAAGTCTATGAGAGCCAACATACAACCTTGATAATATCCCACCTGAATTTAGAGCCATGTGAAGAACAGATTTGATGATTTGATGCAATGAATATCAATGACCAAAGACCAGACCAGTTGTGAGATGGAATCAAGGATATTATACAAGAAGAAAATAAAAATTCATTTAAAAAAAAAAAAAAGAAAGATAAGACCAAAATGGATGTCAGAAGACACTGAAACTTTCACTTGAATGTAGAGCAGCTAATGCAAACAGAAGATATGATGAAAGAAAAGAGTTGAACAAAAGGTTTCAAAGGACAGCTTGAGAAGGAAAAGTAAAATATTATAATAAAATGTGCAAAGACCTGGAGTTAGAAACCAAAAGGGCAGAGTATGCTTGGAATTTTTCAACCTGAAAGAACTGAAGAAAAAGTTCAAGCCTCGAGTTGCAATATTGAAGGATTCTCTGGGCAACATACTGGATGATGTAGGAAGCATCAAAAGAAGACGAAAGGAATACACAGAGTCACTGCACACACACAAAAAAATGATCAATGTTCAACTATTTCAGGAGGTGGGATATGATCAAGAAACAGTGCTCCTGAAGGAAGATGTCCAAGTTGCACTGAAGGAACTGTCAAAAAACAAGGCTCCAGGAATTGACACAATATGCATTGAGATGTTTCAATGAAAAAATGCAGCTCTGGAGGTGCTTACTCATCTATGCCAGGAAATTTGGAAGACAGCAACCTGGCTAATGTATTGGAAGAGATCAATATTTGTGCCCATTCCAAAGAAAGGTGATCCAATGGAATGTAGAATTTATTGAAGAATATCATTAATTATCACACAGAAGTAAAATTTTGCTGAAGATAATTCAAAAACAAATTGCTGCAGTATATTGATAGAGAACTTCCAGAAATGCAAGCTGGATTCAGAAGAGTATGTGGAATGAAGGATATCATTGCTGATGATAGCTGGAAGCAAAGAAGACCAGAAAGATGTTCACCTGTGTTTTATTAACTATGCGAAGACATTTAACTGTGTAGATCATAACAAGTTATGGATAATATTGAGAAGAATGGGAATTCCAGAACACTTAATTATGCTCATGAGGAGCCTGTACATACACTAAAAATCAAACAAACAAACAAACAAACAACTCACTCTGTCAAGTTGGATCTCACTCATAGCGACCCCTCCTTGAGTTTCTAAGGCAGTATTACTATGGAACTATGGAAGTAGATTGTCCAGTCTTCCTTCTGAGGAGTGGCTAGAGTGTTTGAACTGCTAGCCTTCTGGTTAGCAGTCAAATGCCTTAAGCGCTATGCTACCAGAGGTCCTGTACATAGACTAAGAGACTGTCATTTGAACAGAACAAAGGAATATTAAATGTTTTAAAATCAGGAAGGACATGCTTCAGGGTTGTATCCTTTCACCATATTTATTCAATCTGCATGCTGAGTAAATCATCTGAGTTGCTGGACAATATGAAAAAGATGGCATCGGGATTGGAGGAAGATTCATAAACAACCTGCATATGTAGATGACACAATCTTGCTTGCTGAAAGTGAAGAGGACTTAAACCACTTGCTGATGAAGATCAAAGACTACATACACTCTGCAATATGGATTACACCTCAACATAAAGACAACAAAATTCCTCACAACTGGACCAATAAGTAACATCATGATAAATGGAAAAAGATAGAAGTTGTCAAAGATTTCCTTTTACTTGGGTACACAATCAACATTCATGGAAGGAGCAGTCAAAAAATCAGACGTTGTGTTACATAAGGTAAATCTGCTGCAAAACACCTCTTTAAAGTGCTAAAGAGCAAAGATGTCACTTTAAAGACTAAGGTGTGCACTTCTATTTAACGTTGTATTGGAATTCCTGGCCAGGGAAATAAGGAAAGAAAAAGAAACAAAAAACATACAAATTAGCAAAGTGGAAGTAAAACAATCTCTACTGGCAAAGATATTATCCTGTATGTAGAAAACTAAAGAGACTCAACAAAAAAATTACTGGAAGTAATAGAGAGGTTCAGCAAAGTGGCCGGATACAAGATCAACATACAAAAATCAGTTGGATTCCTCTACACCAATAAAGGGTCCTCTGATAAAGAAATAAGGGAAACAGTACCAATTACAATGTTGTTGTTGTTATTTGCCGTCGAGTCAGTCCCAACTCATAGCGACCCCTCCTTGGGTTTCTGAGGCAGTTATCACTACAGAAGTAGGATTGCCCAACCTTCCTTCCGAGGAGT
>NW_006922031.1:1582287-1585780 GCF_000298275.1 Orycteropus afer afer | reverse complement strand
TTCTTCTTAAAGGGATGACATCACATATAAATGTGTTGGAAGGCACTATATCAATATATGTTAATAGGTGTTGAAGGATTCATCTTCCAATGAAGCCCATCCACTGAGAGTAAAAGCCTAAGTGTACAGCAATGGTCTCTGAAGCTGTCATGATACAGCTCTCTTACCTCTCTGCCTGCATCTCTTCCATCCTTTGCCTCTAGTTTTTCTTCCTTCAGACATTACATTTTGTTGCTCCTTAAAACCAGCAAAGATTTTCCTCAATTTTAACCTGTTTGTTGGTAGATCCTTCCCTACACAATGCTCTTTCCTCAGATACTCTCATGACTAACTCCCCTGTACTTTTTACGTATTTACTCATTCAGGCCTACCTTGTCCTATTAAAGGTTGAAACTCACCTATCAACATCTCTTTTACCCGCTTTGTTTTTCTTCATGGTAATGATCAACTTTGAACACCCAATATCATTTATTTATTTACTATTTTCTTTGTTTATTTTCTTGGTAGAATCTAGGCAAGTAGAAAAATGATGGTCACATAGTCATCATTCAATAGGTATTTGGTCCTACATTTTCTTGAAATGCTGGAATTGTATTAGGATAGTCATTATTTCACAGGTCCTCGAAGCAACGTGAAACCTGCTGCAGATGGAGGCTATCCACTTGATCTAAAATCTCTTACTTGTCAGTGTTAGACTAAGATTATATGCTTAACATCCCTGAGTACAAAAAGTTCTTTCCATTTATTGTCATTTTTGCCTTCATTTAAGACACAATGAGCTCTGTATGTCTTTGCCATGGGACAAATCTATGGTAAGAGGGAAAATAGAAATATTCTGTGCAGCTTTCCTTGGCTTTTGAGTCAAAACAGTTAACCCAATTTATGGGATAATGCTAAATGTCCTAAGGAGAGAGGAGAAAGATGACTCTTGACAAGATTTTCAAAAATATAGAAGACCTTTCTTGAATATGAAAGAGAGATTCTCAGAATCTGGAAAGAATTGTGAGTCTGGAGTTTCCGTAGCCAGACATAACAACCGCTTGATCACTGGCACTGCCCAGAAGCAATGATAGGACATTAGAGAGGAGTGATACCCAGAGATTTGCAAGTCTCTATTATGGGTCAAAAGAGGTGAAACTGGTGGGCTTAAAGGGACCTTGTGAAGTGGGAGGGATCAGGGAAAGAAAAAAGCAAGTTGTGGAAAAGTCAAGGAGGAATGCAGTTTTCCTTTTCACTAGCCAAGAAAAATGAGAACTCTGAGCCAAAATTCAGTTATTTTCAAAAATGAAGTATGTGTGTGTGTGTGTGTGTGTGTTTGCTACATCTAGGTATGAGGATTGAGATTCACATTCCATAGTGAAGGTTAAAAATTTTAAAAATTTCTCCTAAGTATAGTAAATAATAAGCCAAATGGCAGCCCAAGGACACCTCACTGTTGACTCTTGATACAATGCCTCCTTTTCTCTATGGTTTCTTACTGTTCTTCCTTCCCCCGTATGTGTGTGTGTGTGTGTGTGTGTGTATGAACCTTTCTTATACATTTCATATCAGTATGTGCCTGCAATGCTATTCATTATCTGGTAAACTCCTCTTTATCTTATGTGATTAACATTCATTTTTCTTTCACCTCCAGGTTTGAATCACATACCTCATTTATTTTTTTCCACAGTACTTACATTATGTTGAAATCATTGACTTTTCTGACTTAAAGTCTAATCATCTTGAGAGTAAGAATTGTGCTATTGTTCTCTGTTTCTATAGGGTTTGGAACTTAGCCATTTAGTGATGTTGTAGGGATCCCTCAGCTGTGACCATTCTGAGATGTAATTCTTTGCTATGAATATTAACATATTTTTAAACATACAATCACACAAAAGATAAGAAACTTGCTTACATAATCCAGTGAGTCTGGGATCCAGTCAATGTATATCTACATTCTAAACTCATGCTGTTTCTTCTCTACCAAGACAGCTTTGACATATTAGAAGATTTTTAATATAATACCTACATTAGACAGAGATTATATTCTAAAACCATACTAGCATTAGAAAATAAAATAGAATTTATCAGTAGGATACAGCAATAATTCATGCAAAGAAAGACCAAGGATTAAGCAGAAGGCTCAAATATTCTAAGAATGAGAGAGCTAGAGAGGCCTACAGCTATCTTACTGCTGACAGTCTCTTTTTACCTTTCATTTCTTCTTCTTTCTGAGTATTATCTTCAGCCTTTCAAGTGAGGATACTTTTGTGCTCATGTATGAATAGATCTATTACCAGAAATGCCTTAGAAAAAACCCGGGGAATGATTCTGATCATTTTGCAAGCACTGACCCAGAAAGAAAGGATACTATTTCATAACCTTTACCCAGGTGTCAAGATGCTGTGAGATTGGAATTATCTACATTGTTGTAGTGGGGAGAATACATCCCTCCAAACAAAATGAAATTTTATAACCAGAAGAAGGAGTAAAGATACTGGGCACATAAAAGCAAAAGATGTAGATTCCAATACATAACAAAATTTAATATTCTAAAATATTTGTAGAGATCCTAGGAGTAAGGTACATTAGAGAAGTTTAATTTAGAATCTCTTTCACAATAACCTGCTTCTGGAATAAATTGAACTGCTTCTAATCAACAGAAAGATTCTAAAGGATTATTTTATTCAATGTTTCCCAAATCCTGGCTTAACATGAAAGCCTCAGTGGACCTGGAATAACTTTCAGTGAGAACAACACTTATTGAGTTATTCTACTTATAAACTCTGAAAATTACTTTGGAAATAGTCCTGAATAAAACTCTTTAGTCGTCCAATGGGATACCCCAAACAGAGTAATTAAAACACTTCCTGAGGCTACTAAGAACCATATCCATTTAAACAGATACTTGAGTTATTTTGCTAATCTTTCTGAAGGAAAATAGTTGTGTAGCTGGGAAGCTATAACAAACTTCTCCCAATATACAGGTCTTCATCTTTTAAGTAAGTCTTCTCACTTGAAACCATGTTGGAAGGAAATACTTTTAACCAGTTATGTGTTTTTCTCAGTTCAAAATCCTTTGTTTATGAGCGTTTATTTACAGTTAATGTTAGAAGAGTAAATGACATTTCTGATGTACCTCCTTTATTTCACTGTAGGAATTGTACACGACACCTTGATGCATTATTTTCTGAAGTGGTTAGCTATTGAATAATTTGATGTAAATGGATATTGATTGGTGATAACGAGACCACTGAAAGAGTCTTAAGAAATTGCTGCAGGAATGATACACAATGTTAATAGGATACAGGAACAATATAAATGGAAAAAAAAAATTAAATAAATTTGTTGTTGTTGTTACGTGCCGTCGAGTCGTTTCTGACTCATAGCGACCCCATGCACAGCAGAACCAAACACTGCCGGATCCCGCGCCAGCCCCACAATCCCTGCTATACTTGAGCCCATCATCGCAGCCACCGTATCAATCCATCTCCTTGAAGGCCTCCCCCTCTTT
>NW_006922031.1:1581585-1582077 GCF_000298275.1 Orycteropus afer afer | reverse complement strand
ATAAATGGAAGAACCTACCTTGTTCATGGATAGGTAGACTGAATATTGTGAGAATGTCCCTACTATCTAAAGCGATCTACACATTTAATGCAATCCCAATCCAGATACCAACAATATTTTTTAAGGACAAGGAAAAACCAATTACTAATTACATATGGAAAGGAAAGAGACCTCAGGTAAGCAGAGCACTTCTGAAGAAGAACATAGTGGGAGGTCTCACACTCCCAGTTCTTAAAGCCTACTATATAGCCACAGTAGTCAAAACAGTGTGGTATTTGTACAATGATAGACAGAGAGACCAATGGAATAGAATTGAAAGTCCAGATACAGACCCATCTGTCTATGGACAGCTGATCTTTGACAAAGGTCCAAAATCCATTAAATGGAAAATAGACAGACTCTTTAAGAAGTGGTGCTGGCAAAACTAGATATCTACTTGCAGAAAAATGAAACAAGATCCATACCTCACCCCATACAGAAAAAAAAAAAAAA
>NW_006922031.1:1570580-1580849 GCF_000298275.1 Orycteropus afer afer | reverse complement strand
CACCACAAGGACATTTGGAAGCAATCAGCCCTAGAACATGATGGCCCTCAAGATCAGAAGAAGTAGATGGTGCTCAGCTACCAATCCCAATCACTCAGGAAAAGATTAAATCTGGAGATCATGAATAGAGTGGGAGGAAAAACATGGAACAAAATCCAAAAACTCAATAATGACCAGAATTACTGGTCGGATGGAGTCTGGTGAGCCCCTCAATATCATGGTCCTGGGACACATTCTAGGCCTGGAATAAAGCTCACTCCCAAGGACTGGCTCTCAGCCCAATAGTAAACAAAATGTACATGCAGACCACTCAACCCAGGGTGAGACACCCACATACTGTTAGGTAATGCATCCCTTGGAGCAATTGACAACAGGGCACAATAAGGGCAACAATCATATGGAGGAAATGCAGGACACACAGGAGTGCATTGCACGGGAGAAGGAGGGATACAAGGAAGAGAGGGGAGGAGACTGGGTTAGGGCTGGGTATGGTAAATGGGGAGTGAAGGAAAAAAAAATAAAGATTAAATACTGAAGAGCAAAGATGGCACTTTGAAGACTAAGGTGTGCCTAACCTAAGCCATATTTTCAATTGCCTCATATGCATGTGAAAACCAGACAATTAATAAGTAAGATCAAAGAATTGATGCCTTTGAACTGAGGTCTTGGTGAAGAATACTGAAAATGTCATGGACTGCCAGAAGAAGGAACAAATCTATCATGGAAGACATGGAAGTGAGAATGGCCAAATTTCCATCTCACCTAATTGTCACATGGTCAGAAGGGACCAGTCCCTGGAGAAGGATACCATTCTTAGTAAAATTGAGGGTAAAAGCAAGAGGGTAAAACCTTCAACAAGATGGATTGACCCAGTGGATGACAGGATGAGGATGACATCTAGCATAGCAAGCGTTCTGTGCATGGCACAGGACAGGACAATGTTTCATTCTGTTGTTCATAGGGTCACTATGAGTCAGAATCAACTCAATGGCACCTAACAAGACAACATTTATGTTACTTGATCCTGCAGTAAGTAATTTTTTAAAAATTGAAACATTAATTGCTTATTTTAATTTTTGAATGGACATAAGAAACAGAGTGAATCATGAAGCAAACTTTAATTACAAAATAAAATGTAAATGCTCTAAAACTTGGCAATGTATTGAGAATGGAAATTTGGAGGTGAAATTAGAGAAGAATCGAGAGAAATATAAGGATACCAGTTATCTCGCTTTATATACTGGAAATTAAAGATATATTCTTAAACATTATAAGGGTATAGAAATAGAAAATAAGTAATTTATTAACAAATATAAGGATTAAGAAAAGACTCAGAATAATAATAGAATAAGAATAAAACAAACCATTTGTATAAATATATTTAGCAAAAATAATTATTCTCTCTAGTAATCAGTAAATAGTCCAAGTTTCATGGGTGGATAGATTACATTTAATATAAAAAAAATGAATAATTATGGTGTCACACCTCAGAAGGAAGACTGAGCAATCTACTTCTGTAGAGATACCAGTTCGGAAATCCAAGGAGGGGTCATTATGAGTCAAATCAACTTGACAGCAGAGAGTTTGATTTATTTTGATTTTATATGTATATAACATTCATAGTTACAGAGATAATTATTAGAACACTTAAAAAGAGACATATTTAGTTGAAGTGGACTTTCATTTTATGTTATATCATTCTGTACTTGTTGCATTTTATTTTCATTCACATACACTACTTTTATAATGTTGTTGTTGTTGTTATGTGCCATTGAGTCCGACCCGACTCATAGCGACCCCTCCTTGGGTTTCTGAGGCAGTATCACTATGAAAGTAGATTGCCCCCATCTTCCTTCCGAGGAGTGGCTGGTGGGTTTGAACCGCCAGCCTTCTGGTTAGCAGTCAAGTGCCTTAGGCACTATGCTACCAGAGCTCCTACTTTTATAATATAAACCAAAAAAACTAAACTCACTGCCATTGAGTCATTTGCAACTCATAGTGACCCCCATTGGGTTTCCAAGGCTGTAAATCTTTACAGAAGTACATTGCCCTGTCTTCCTTCAACAAAACAACTGGTAAGTTTGAACCGCTGACCTTCTGTTTAGCAGTGAAGTATCAATATAGCAAATGAAAAAGCAAAATATAGATATATCCATAAAGTTTAATTGAAAAGCACCTAACACATGATTACTTTTTTTTGCTTAGCTTATTCCAACTGACATTATTGACTTAACACTTGTGCATTCTTACCAATTACGGCACACAACAACAACAACAACAAATTGTTCTATTAAGGCACAAAACAAATTATTTACCCCCTTGACAGCTTTTCTTGGCTGATTCTAGTATTAGCTAGAACTAGTAATGATCTGAGGAGCTCTGGTAGCATAGTGCCTAAGGCACTCGACTGCTAACCGGAAGGCTGGCGGTTCAAACCCACCAGCCACTCCTCAGAAGGAAGGATGGGCAATCTACTTCCGTAGTGATACTGCCTCGGAAACCCAAGGAGGGGTCGCTATGAGTCTGGGCTGACTTGACGGCATATAACAACAACAACAAGAAGTAATGATCTGTGTAGTCTCTACATGGCAGATCACTTAATATTCTTTTCTTTTGCATTAAAGATCCACACTAAAGAAGAAATGCATTCTGGTGAGTTCAAAAGTTAGTATTGAGATATGAAATATTTCTATAAAATAAATGCATTAAGTATGATATCTAGAAGGCCGAGACAGAAATTTCCATCATCATCACAGGGAGAGTTCACCACCACACTTATTTTAAACTCAGGACACATTTTTTTTTTTTTTTTCCACTATGATAAAGGCTAGATCTACACCAACCCAGTCAATTTCTCCTTTTCTCAGAAGATAAAAAGAGAGAAAATAAATTGCAACTTGGCTACATCAAAGAGGTTATGGAAGGCTTCTTAAAGAATATTGTTATGATTTTCTGTCAGAAAAAAAGGAAATAAGGTTCATGAGAAAGATGAAAATATTTGGCTTATAAAGCATCTGTCCAGTGTGAAGTAAATAGATGAAATGTTATTCATATTAGCACTTATCTTCTTGTATTCCAGGATTCCACATGTAACTTCAAAAAAGGATTGAACTAGTACCAACAACAATACAAAACGTCCTCTACTTCTAATGAGATAGCCTTAGAAATGATAAAGCTAGTCAGGAATGCTGTAGTAAGAACCACAGGAAAATGGATTCAAGTGTGTGGATTACCATTAGTGACAATCTTAAATGACTGAAGACTTGTATGAATGGATCCTTGGTAACTAGCTGGGACTGTCTCTGTATATATCCTGTTTATCTAAGGCGTGCTGACTCCACATGTAACATATTGGTTTTTCCCTTGGAGAAAGTAGGGGTGCTGCAATGTAAAAGCCTTGATTAAAGAGAAATTATGACTTAGCCTCTTTCTTCTTACACAAGTACATTTAGACTGTGAAAATTTATAGTGTCTTGGGTTCTAGGGTGAAGAATTGTTTGTTTTTGTGAAAAGTGTTGGAGCAGTGGAGTGGTGATCTCATTATTTTATTTTTCCATGCCGTTCCTAATAATCATTTGTTGCAACAGCTTGGATATAGTGAGTGCCTAATTTGATCATGTCAAGTGGACCATTAGAGAATTTTAGGCTAAATGTCTATTCCTCTTGCTCTTGAGGGACCATTCCAAGTTAGAGTAGGAAATTAGATACACACAGCCAATAGCAAAGAGAAGGTAACTTGTTTTATGGATGTGATGTCTTGTATGATGATGGTAAATCAAGGACTCTTCTTTAAATGGAAATCAGAGGGAGTTCAGAGGTAGAAAATAAAGTTGGTTGTTACTGAATATTAATTTTATGTATTTTAACTTTAGATTCTGTGAACTCAACTGGATTAATTTCAAGTTATTATATATGGACCGCATTAGGAAAGTAGAGACTACTCAGCAGCTATCAATTACTTGTACAAGATGCTTGACTAATAGTTACTATGCATTGTTCATCTACTATGCAAATGTTTTTAACAAATAATTTCTATGTTTAATCACCTTGCAAGGTAGATATTTTCCTGTCATATAGAAAACAAAGGAACTGAGGCTCAGTGAGTATAAGTAATATGCTTAAGTTGACACAACCTATCTAAGATTCATATACAGGCTATCTAACCCTAAAGACATTTTTCTTCTTGGTATTTTGTTCTTCATATCAGCTATATGCATCTAGTATTTCTCTTTATGATGTTACTACCCTTCCCTTGAACTTGGAGTGCTATCAACAAATCTGATCCACAGAAATTCAAGATATGAGATACCTTGAAGTTGGTAAATTTCAAGCTTTAAACCCAAACATTCCATGAATTGTGGCTCCAGAAAACATCTAATATCCCGATTCTCCCCCTACTTGTTCTCTCAGATGAAAAAAAAGTCAGTGGGTATGATAATAATGAATCTCAGTGAACCTAATATCTACATTCAGTGCTATGTTAAACATATGTTAAAAAAAAAGTCAAATAACTTTTAAAAATATAAACCTTTAATCTATTGTATATGTGTATTTTTATAGTTTAAATATTATGTTGCTTTATTGTTGTTATTTAAAAGCACAAATTTTTATCTTGACAGAAATATTTTAATAGGACCTCTATATTTGACCCATTTTTTCAATTTTTTTATTAATCTGTTCATAGAGATAACATTTAATAGTAGGAGTTAATTATGTAGCAAAATCCTATCCTAGAAAGACATATTGCATAGAAAATTTGATAGTCAAATACTCCTAAGAATTAAAACAGTAATTTATTTGTTATTTAGGGAGAAATGATGTGACTCAAACTTTTTTTAATAAAAGGTGTTCTCTCTTCAAATATCTTTCCTTTTCACTGACATATTTTAAAAATGCAATTTCTGTTAAAAACTCCATAAAATGCTATAGAAATAATTTGATCAAAATATCATTATGTCAATATGCATTACTTTTACATTACATATATTTTATACTTCTATTTTCATTATATATTAAGAATATTTTGTTAAAATAATGAAAAACTAAAATGTTATGAAAAAATGTCTGAATTTGTCAGTTGAGAATTATTTGAAATGTTTTCATTAAAATGGAAACAATTTAGTTCTATAAGGAAAAAGGCCCAAACAAAATAGTCATCCAAAAAAAAAAAATATTCTGAACAGTTTTAGCCTTTTTAAAATTAAAAAAAAAAAAAAACCTGATTAAAATGTTTGGATTATTAATATAATTATATTTTAATTTAGAAAATATACTATAATATGTAAAAGCAACTATACTTTTTTTGTCAATAAAGCAGGTAAAAATGGTTCTATTCTTTTAATATCTACTACCTTCTAATATGGGAGCTCTAGTAGCTTAGTGCCTAAGACACTTGAATGCTAACCAGAAGGCTGGTGGTTCACACCCACCAGCCACTCCTCGGAAGGCAGGTTGGACAATCTACTTCCATAGTGATACTGCCTCAGAAACCCAAGGAGGGGTCACTATGAGTCGAGTCCGACTCGACAGTACACAACAACAACAACCTTCTGATATATAGTATTAAAACCACAACTGTATAATAAATGTGATTTAATTTGAAAAATGTATTTTATCAGCAAAATATTCATTCAGTAGCAATTACAAGTCTCCAGAATAAAATTTAAATGGCCCGTAGGTCATTACATGCTAGAAAGCTATAAGTAATTGTCAATGATAAAAATTATTTGTGCAAATTATGAGTTAAGCTATCAAAGAGATATGTGAATACTTAGTAAAGAAATCACTGTTCTAAAGTGATTTTTAAATTGCAAGTGTCTTTTATTTTTATGTGGTATTAGCTTGGGAAATCAAACTGTCATGTAATTTTGCTCTAGTGAACCCATTGTCTTCATTTCATGTCCTTCTTGGGATACATTTTTCTTTGTATTCTTGAGGATTTACTCATGAACTCCTATTAGCATTAATAGGGGTTGTATAACTCTATCCCCAACACAGTCAGTAGTAAATGAAATCCCTTTGGCATAATTTTCTGGCATTTAAATGAGTCTTGGGCTTTATAAAATACAATCATGGTGCAATTTTATTAATGTAAATACTGAGAAGATATGGGAAAGGGAATTAAAGGTGCCCTTTATAATGACACATGAGAGGACACACTTTCTCCAATTAAAAGACACAACTGAGAGAAGTTCATGCATTATCCATCTGATCATCACCTGTTTGGAGAATAATGCTATCTTTTATGGAATTAATAGATATTAAAGTCAAAACCTGACCTATCCATCAAATTACATAGATTTTATTCATTTTATGGGAAACAAGGTGGCAAAGATTTTTTCCACTGTTAGTACTAGACTTTTTAAAGTGTAGGTTTTGTATTTTATAGCTCAGTTTTCTTACAAAAGCTGTACCAGTTTACATTCTCATTTAATCTGGGTAGACTCAAAGTTAAGAGAATTACATGGCTTTCAATGAGGATGTCACAAATAAAGATTAAATAGGACATCTAGGAGTGTGGTCACCTGTAATTTATAATCTTACAAACTGTCAAGCTCCTAAAGAGACCAAGAAGGAAAGTAACTCTTTCACCCTACTCAAAACACCTGCCAGGGGACCCACTGGGTTGATTCATTCCCCCTTGCAGACACAATACAGAGAGAAAAGAAAATGACACCTGTCACAAATCTCGTCCCTATTTTATATCATTATTCCTTTAATTCTATTATTAATAACAAATTTTCTGGAACCCCTCATAAAAATAAGCTCATCCACATGCATTGCTGGTAGTTATATAAAATGCTACAGGTACTGTGGAAAATGGTTTGGGACTTCTTCAAAAATTGAACACTGAATTACCATCTGATGCAGCAATTTCAATCTTAGGTATATACTCAAGAAGTGAAGGGAGAAATGCAAACAGAAACCTTTATACCAATAGTCATTGAAACACTTTTCACAATAGCAAAAATATGGAAACAAAGAAAATGTCTATCAATGAATGAATGGATAAATGTTGTATATATAAAGAATGGATTATTACTCAGCCATGAAGTGCTGATATGCCACAACATGGGTTAACCTTGAAAGCTTTACGGTGATGGAAATAACCCACCCACTGCTACAGAACTGGTTCTGACTCCTAATGACTCCCATAAATTTTCCAAAGCTGTAAATCTTTACAGAAACAGACTACCTCATCTTGCTTCCGTGGAGTGGCTGGTGTGTTCAAACTACTGACCTTTTGTTTGGCAGTCCAATGCCTGAACTACAGCACCACCAGCCTTTCTCAATGAGAATAAGCCAGTCTCAAAAGGACAAATACTATGTGATCTCACTTGTGTAACAAGCAACTATATAGAAAGCAAAGATTATTAGCATTTACCAGGGGCTGGAGGGAGTTTTCACTTAGGAAGCATTCAGTTAATGTTATGGTGGTGGAATAATTTGGAAAAGTTTAGGAGAATGGTTGTCCAACTTGAAGAATATAATTAATGTCACTAAATTATTTTCACCACAATTAAAGAAAAAAAAAAAAAAGGCTTCAGAAGCAACCTACTGGTTGTTTACCCGTGAGGAAAGAGCAAAATGGTAACCATTAACAGCTTAATGGAGCAATGTTTATGACTTTATTTCCCACCCAGAGAGGCAACTGAGAGTTTAGATTTGTTTGAAGTGAAGAGGGAAACCTTGGGACAGATAGGAGCACGGATCCACAGGTGTAAGAGAGGCAGTAAGAGATAGGAAGTTCTCGGCAACATCCCCGACCACTTCCCAGTGTGTATGAAGGTGGTTCTGCTCTTGGTGGTTGCTGGAGATTACAATTACAACCAAATATCATTATTTTACTTCAATGATAGTTTTATAGTACTGAGCTTTGCAGTGATGGTCTTGGGTTTACACAGAGTTGGGTTGAATCCTTCACCTTTATTAACTGAATTCAACTTTCTGAGCCTCATTTTTCTAATCTGTAGAGCTAGCATAATAATAATTAAATTCTTGAATAAATGTTAGCATTGTATGAGGAAGCAATTAATTTGATGTTTGTCCTGTAGTAGATATTTCCTTCACATTTAGAGAGAGGAGTCACCTGGAACTGATCGTCACCATGACCAGCAGTAACCTTAGACTTTCATGTAATTACTGATTCACAAAGAAATTTAGCCTTAATCTGGATGCTCACAATGTTTGAGCACATGTTACTTGAACTCAGTTTTGTCATGCGAATAATATTAAATCATTTTACAAATGTTTCAGTATGTAATGGAAAACTGTAGCTGGTGTGGAATTTTTTCCATATGTGTTGCCCTACCGAGGGCTGTGTGTTACTGTGGCTCTTTATCCATAGCAACTATCCAAGATCCTGATATTGTGGAATGCAGTTTGAGTCCCAGGGATCAGGAGAATTGCCACAGTACATGGGCCCAGAGACACATAACTACGTGTTATGAGATGTGAGCCCGAAATGCCACACAATTATTACATAGCTTGCTTTGGGGTCAAGCAAGCTTGATCACATTTCAAATGGAAAAGCCTGAGTTTTCTGTTAACATTTATCATCCCACCTTGCTTTTTAGAAACCATTATGGTTAGATTAATTTAATCTGTGAGATTTTAAAGGATGAATTGGAGAGCAAAGAGATCTGTTGGAACTAATTATTGAATTATTTTTCAGAACAAATGCAAGCTCTTTATGTACATTCCATCAGAATGAGCAATGTTTGTGTTCTTTGTTACTATCCTCAAAGAGGGTTAGGGACATTCTCCATGTCATGCAGGTGGTAACAAATGTAAGAACCAAGATGTGATCAAAGTTCAGTCAGGCTGTCTTCTGGAAATATGTCCATCTCTGCTGAGTCCACTTGCAGGCAAAAGGTCCCCTGATCTGGGCTTCACAAAGTATATACATAAAAATAAAGTTATTAAAAAACTCATATGTACCTCTACCACTCAAGATTTGACACTCAGTGCTGTCATAGAGTTACGTGTAACACTAAGCAGTTGTAGTCATGAGCAACATCATTCCAATTCTGTGGATGGATCTCTCGCATATATCCTCAAACAAAAGGCAACTTTTCCTAAAATGGAAGTTTTGCAGGCTGTGCTGACCATACTCAAAGAGAAATTGAGATGATTGGAATGGCCTAAGTACTTATAAGAGAAAAGTCAAACTCATTTTCATGTCAAATCCTTCATTTCAGTAATGATTGCAACAGAATCTTGCATTAATTTTTCTTTTAGCTCTTCACGTTCCAATTTGTGATTGTGAAGATGTTCATGAATAACTGAAGAATTTACAATTTCACATGGTGGCTGGGTAGACGTATTGCAATATTAATTAATATAACTATTAGCTTTATAAGGATCTCTGGTGGCATAGTGGTAAGGCATTTGGCTGCTAACCCCAAGGTTGATGATTCAAACCTACATGCTGCTCCACAGGAAAATGAAGCATAAGTCTTTCATAAAGACTTACAGATGTGGAAACCCAATAGGGGTCATTATGAGTCAGAATTGACTCAGTTGCAGTGAGTTTTGGGTTAGCTTTGTTAATAGTAGTTCCAGACCAGGGGTGAGCAAACTATAGCCTATAGGCCAAATTTGAACTGCTGCTTGGTTTTGGGGGACTAAAATTTTTGTCACACAGCCATGTTTATTTATTTACATAATTCACATGGCTAGTTTTGTGCTACAAAAACAGATTTGAGTAGTTGGGATGGAGACTGTATGATTCATAAGCCTAAAATATTTTCTACCTTTCCCTTTCCAGAACATATTTAGCAACCCTTGACTTGCACAAAGTGTGTTACTGAATTTCACATTGGGAATTAGATATACAACAAATGTGGAAATGAAAATATGTTTATTTCCATAAAATATTTAACAATATTTAATAAAATTGTAATAAATAAAAGAGATTTATATATATTACTTTTATTATGATGAAAACATACTCAACCAGACATTCACCAACATAACAGCATAACAACTTCCACATTTCCAGCTCAGGGACATTGATGACATTTTTCATTTTTCATGTTGTGCAACCATTATTACTATCCTTTTCCAAAACACTCTACCACCATAAGCATGAACTGAATCCCCCTCAAAGAAAAGCTTCCCTCGTCCCCCTCCCTAGTACCCCTAGTGGGGGGTTGGTGACGTAGTGTCTAAGGCATTTGGCTGCTAACCAGAAGTCTGACAGTTCAAACCCACCAGCTGCTCCTTGGAAGGAAGATTAGACAGTTTACTTCCCTAGAGATATTGCCT
>NW_006922031.1:1564235-1570290 GCF_000298275.1 Orycteropus afer afer | reverse complement strand
CAACCTTCCTTCCGAGGAGTGGCTGGTGGGTTTGAACCGCCAGCCGTCTGGTTAGCAGGCAAGTGTCTTAGCCACTATGCTACTACATATATAATTATTATTATTATTTTAACCTATCTAGGAATTTTCCCTCCCATCCCTTCCCATCCCAGGTAACCAACAAAGAAAGTTACCTTCCATACATAAATTTTCCTTGACTTTTTACAACAGTGGAGTAATACAATATTTATCCTTCAGTGATTTACTTATTTCACTCAGATTAATGTCTTCTTAGTTCATCTATGTTATGTGGTGTTTTGCAGGTTCTACATTATTCTTTAGGGTTGCCTAGTATTCCATTGTGAGTATGTACCACAGTTTGGTTATCAGTTCCTCATCTGATGGGCACTTAGATTGTTTCCGTATCTTTCCTATTATGTATAGCACTGGATGACATGAGTGTTCATATATCTATTTGTGTTGTGCCTTTCACTTCTTTAGGATATATGCCTAGTAACGGGATTGCTGGATGTTGTAGTAGGGTTGTGTGTCAACATGTTTGGGCCTAGTTGAATTTGCTGCACAGCTGGATGTAGTTATTCCCCATGGTGAGATTGGTAATTAATTCCATGGTAAAATCTACTGGAGCAGCTGAGTAGCTGCTTTAGGGATGTGGTCTGCTTCCAGTATATAAGAAGCAGCTTTGAGGAAGGTCTCTAGCTTTTTGGGATACCTGAACCTTGCACGTAGCCAAGTCATTGTTAAGCAGCCTGCCAAGCCCTGCTGACCTTGGAACTTTTTCTGGTGTTGAACAAGTGGCCTGCCATGTTGTCTGGTAATATCAAGATTGTGTCTTTTTACTTGTTGCCCTTGAGTTTGTCAGCCTCAGCCGGCAGCAGCTGCCTGAGTGAAGAAAAGCCTCTAGTTTCGGTGGGCCAGAAGCAGCAGGGAGAGCTGAAGCCCAAGGTTGAGGTGCTTTCACCCAGGTCCCAGAGCCTGGCACTTTGAATTCAGACTTCTAGACTCCAGAATTGTTAGAGAATAATTCCATGTTTCTTCATGCCATCTCATTTGTGGTATATTTCTGTTAGAGTGGTACTAGGTAACCTAAACACTGGATCAAATGTTTTTTGTTTTCTACCTCCAACTTTTTAAGGAATAGCAATATCAATTTGCTGTCAATAGTGATTGTATCACTTTACAGTGCCACCAGCAGTGTATGAGAATTCCAATCTCTCCATATCCATACCAGCATTTGTTATTTTCTGTCTTATTGAACTTTGTGATTAATGCTGCAGTGAGATGCTTTCATGGTTGTTTTGATTTGTATCCCTCTAATGACTAATGATAGTAAAAATTTCTTCATGGTTTTATTGGCTGCCTGAATGTCTTCTTTGGTGAAATGTCTGTTTATGTCTTCTGCCCATATTTCATTTGGATCATTTGTCTTTTTGTGTTGGAGTTTTCTATAAATTTTAGAGATGAGTCCTTTGCCTGATGTATCATTGCCAAATATTTTTTCCCATTCTGTAGGTTCTCTTTTTACTCTTAGAGAAGTCTTTTGATACACATAAGAATTTAATTTTTAGAAGGTCCCAATCCTCTAGTTTATCTTCTGCTGTTTGTTCATCTTGGATTATGCATGATAGTCTATTTATGCCATAAATTAGGGCCCTTAAGTTTGCCATTATTTTTTTCTTTGATTAACTTTATAATTTTAGGTTTTACATTTAAGTCTTTGATCCAACTGGAGTTAGTTTGTGTGTGTGATGTGAGGTATGGATCTTGTTTAATTTTTCTGTAAATGGATATCTTGTTTTGCCAGCACCATTTGTGAAAGAGACAATCTCTTCCTCCATTTAATGGATTTTGGCCATTTTTTTCTAATATCAGCTGCTGCTCAATGGATTGATTTCTGTGTTCTCAATTCTGTTTCACTGGCCTATGTGTCTGTCATTTTACCGATACCAGGCTGTTTTTATGACTGTGACAGTATAGTAGATTTTGAGATCTGGGAGTGTTATACCTCCTACATTGTTCTTCCTCTTTAGTACTGCTTAGCGTATCTGAGGTCTCTTTCCTATTCATATAAAATTAGTGATTGATTTTTCCATGTCTTTAAAGAACATTGATGCAATCTGGATTGGGATTGTATTGGATGCATAGATTACTTTGAGTAATATTGACATTTTCACAGTGTTCAATCTTCCTATCCATGAGCATGGTATGTTTTTCCATTTATGTAGATCTCTTATAGTTTCTTGAAGTAGTGTTTTGTATTTTCTTTGTATAGGTCTTTTTTGTTCCTGATAACATATTCCCAAGAATATTATCATATTGGTAGCTATTATAAATGGTTTTGATTTCCTTACTTTCTTTCCAAAGACCTCTTTGCTGGTGTAGAGGAATCCAACTGATTTTTGTATGTTGATCTTGTATCCTGACACTATGCTAAATCTTTCATAGGTTCCAGTAGTTTTCTTGCTAAGTCTCTTGGGTTTCTCTATATAGGATCATATCATCTGCAAGCAAGGGTAGTTTTACTTCTTCCTACCAGTTTGTATAGCTTTCATTTCCCTTTCTTGCCCTGGCTAGGAGTTCTAGTACAATGTTGAATAAAAGTGGAGACAGAGGGTATCCTTGTCTCTTTCCTGTTTACCAGGGGAATGGTTTCAGTTTCTCTCAATTGAGAATAAGGTTGGCTGCTGGTTTTGCATATACACTCTTTATTTTGTTGAAGAATTTCCCCTGTATTCCAATTTTTCTAAGAGTTTTTATCAGGAATGGGTGTTGGATTTTATCAAATGCCTTTTCTGCATTTGACTGCTAAGCACCAACAGCCACGCCTTGTAAGGAAGTTTGGGCAACCTACTTCCGTAGTGATACTGCCTCAGAAACCCAAGGAGGGGTCACTATGAGTCAGGTCCAACTCAAGGGCAAAAAACAACAACATATATTGATATGATCACATGATTTGTTTCCTTTATTTATGTGATGGATTACACTGATTTTTTTTTTTTGTTGTTGTTGTTTGTTGAAGATTTTTGCATCTATGTTCATGAGGGATATCAGTCTGTAGTTTTCCCTTCTAGTGTTGTCTTTGCCTAGTTTTGGTATCAGGGTTATACTAGTTTCATAAACTGAATTTGGGAGGATTCCATCCTTTTTTATGTTCTGGAATAGTTTGAGTAGGATGGGAGTCAGATCTTTACTGAATGATTGGTAGAACGCTCCAGTATAACCATCTGGTCCAGGACTTCTTTTAGTTGGTAATTCTTTCACGACTTGTTCAAATTTCTTCCTTTGTTATGGGCCTGTTAAAGTTTTTTACTTCAGTCTGTGTTACTTTAGCTAAGTAGTGTGTTTCTAGCAATATGTCAGTTTCTTCTAGTTTTTCAAGTTTGTTGGAGTACAGTTCTTCATAGTATCCTGATATTATTCTTGTTGTTTCTGTTGGTTCTGTTGTGATGTCATTCCTTTCATTTCTCATTCATGTTATTTGCATCTTCTCCTTTTTCCAAGTTTGCCGGTGATTTGTCAATCTTATTAATCATTTCAAAGAAGCAACTTCTAGTCTTTTTTTTTTTTTTTTCCTATTGTCTTTTTATTTTCTGTTTCATATATTTCTGCTCAAATTTTTATTATTTCTTTTCTTCTGGTGACTGTAGGCCTTTTTTGCTGTTGTTGCTCTTGTTTTTTTTCTAATTGTTGGAGATGTTTGGATAAGGTGTTGATTTTGGCTCTTTCTTCTTTTTTGATGTGTGCTTATATTGCTATAAATTGGCCTCTGACCACTGGTTTTGCTATGTCCCAAAGATTTTGATGTTACATTTTTATTCTCATTTGACTCAAGGAATGTTTTAATTTATTATTATTATTTTTTTTTCTATTTCTTCTATTACCCAGTCTTTGTTGAGGAAGGTGTTGTTCAGTTTCCATGTGTTTGCTTTTTTGCCATTCGCCTACCTGTTTTTTGTTTCAGCACTGTGATCTGAGAAGATGCTAAATGTTTTATAATTAATCGAGGCTTGCTCCGTGGCCTAACATACTCTCTATACTGGAGAATGTTCAATGTGTGCTGGAAAAGAATGTATAATTTGTTGTTGTTGGTTGAAGTGCTCTGTAGATATCTATAAGGTCAAGTTGGTTGATTTAATTGTTTAAGTCTTCTGATTCTTTGTTGTTGTGGTAGTTAAGTTTGTGTGTCAACTTGGCTAGGCCTGGTTGAGTGGTTGAGGAGCTGGATGTAGTTATTCCTCATGGTGAGATTGGTAATTAGCTCCATGGTAGAATCTATTGGAACAGCTGAGTAGCTGCTTTAGGGATGTGGTCTGCTTCCAGTATATAAGAAGCAATTTTGAGGAAGGTCTCTAGCTTATGGGAGGCTTAATCCTGCCTTTAGCTAAGTCATGTTCAGCAGGCTGCCACATTCTGCTGAAATTGCAACTTTTAATGGACTTGAATCAATGGTCTACCATGAGGTTTGGTAATATTAGAACTGTGCCTTTTCACTTGTTGACCTTGGATTTGTCAGCCTCAGCAGCCAGCAGCTGCCTGAGTGAAGAAATGCCTCTAGCTTTAGTGGGCTGGGAGCAAGAAGCAGAGCTGAAGCCCAAGGTTGATGGGCTTTCACCCAGGCCCTAAAGCCTGGCACTCTGCACTTGGAATTCTGCCTTCCAAAACTATAAGATAATAAACTCTTGTTTGTTAAAGCCAACCTATTTGTGGTATATTTCTGTCAGAGTGACATTAGGTAAACAAAACAGGAGTCTATATATGCTCTAAGCCAGTGTCCAATATATGTTGCTATTTCCCCAACAGACAGAATTAATGGGTCCAGGAACCAAGGGGTGGAAATGGAAGTGGTACTATTACCCCTAGTGACCCACTCAAAAAATTTTTGCTTCCTGTACCTGCTATGCTATGCTCTGAAGGTCTGGAGATCTTAGTCCCAAAGGGAGGAACACTCCCACCTGGAGACACAATACTGATGACATTGAACTGGAAGTTAAGGATGCCACCTGCCATTTTGGCTTCCTTGTACCTCTGGATCAACAGACAAAGAAGTACTCTCTGGTGTGATAAATCCTGATTACCAAGGGGAAATTGGATTGCCATTACATAATTCAGGTAGAGAAGAATATGGCTGGAATACAGAAGATTCTTTAGGATATCTCTTAGTACTACTATGTCCTGTGATTAAAGTCAATGGAAAACTACAGCAACCCAATTCTGACATGACTACTAATGGCCCAGGCCCTTCAGAAATGAAGGTTTGGGTCATCTCACCAGACAAAGAACAATGACCAGCTGAGGTGCTTGCTGAGGCCGAGGGAAATAGAGAATAGATAGTGGAAGAAGGTAGTTACCAATTTCAGCTATGACCAAGTGACCAGTTGCAGAAAGGAGGACTGTGATTGTTATATTTCTTCATTGTATGTATGCATCAAATATTTTTGTTTTCTTCAGTTATAAACTATGAAATGTAAACAAGGTTAATGTGTTTTAGTTGTATGCATGTTAGTGTATCATGTTAGGTGCAAATATGACTTCATAATTGTTCTTATTTAGAGATTATATGTGGTTAAAGAGATGTGTACAACTTCCAAATTGACAAGGGATGGATTGTGATAGTTGGGGTTGTGTGTCATCTTAGCTGGACCACAATTCTGAGTGGTTTAAGCAGTTGTGATGTGGTTATTCCCATGATGAAATCAGATATATATGATTTGAGCAGCCAATCCATTGAAAGGGAGTTTCCCTAGTGGTGTGGCCTGCTTCCAATATATATAAGGACACCTTGGGCAAATGAGAGACTCTCTTCTGTGGATCTGGATCCTGTTGTGCTACCTACAACTGACTGTGAGTGAACAATACACCATTAATCCTGGTGATCTTAGATTCATCATCCACTGGAATCAACAGTCGGTACATTGCCTGCCAACCTTGAGTTCATCAGCCCCTACAGCTGCGTGAGTTGAAAGAAGACTCCAGTTTGATGTTTGATCCAGAAACTTGGGACTTGCCAGCTTCTCTGAGTGTGTGAGCCATTTTCCCTAAGATTTTTTTTTTTTTT
>NW_006922031.1:1554239-1563129 GCF_000298275.1 Orycteropus afer afer | reverse complement strand
AAAGTGAAGTGGTGAATAGAAAGAAATTTTAACATTATGTTACTATATTTTGTCATTGTAGGAGAAAGAATGCAATTATTAAACTGTTTGTTGTGTTGGTTTATAACTTTATATATTTTAGCTTTGATATGTGTTCTTATTACAGGTCCTGTAAATGCTTGGAAAGGGCCTAGCAGAGTGGGAACTAGCAGAGTTCCAAATCTATTTCAAGGCAGCAATCAGTTTTTTTGGGATATGTCTACCTGGCTAAATCACCCTTCATTGCACAAACCTGTGCATTACTCCTTTTCCAGTAAAGAATGAGCCACCCCTAGTCCAGGCAGCTAGTTGATCAAAAGGAAGTCTTTAGCTTCTCCTTACACTATTTGGAGCTAACATCCAAAGAAATATTAATCATAACACCTTGCTAACCTACAGTTTGTTTCTTTTTTTCCACATAAATAGCACTTGGTATTTATGTGAAGGTACTATTGTTTTCAGTAATGAGGATTTATAAATTTGTGTAACTGGAGAGGAAAACTGTGACTTAAAAGTCATGTTCTGTAAGAAAATATGCAATTACTAAGAACTGTATTTAAATTAATGCACATAGTTACTCTTTAAATACTGTAAAAATACATCAAATGATTTTGTTCAATAAATAAAATTAAACTTATTATCGATTGCATCCAGTCCAGCACCATGGTTAGAAGGTGCATCTAACCCAAGGCACAGTATTTTTAATTGCCTCATATGCATGTGAAAGCTGGACAATAAATGAAGACCTCGAAGAAGAATTGAGGCCTTTGAATTTTCATGTTGGTGAAGAATACTGAAAGTACTGTGGACTGCCAGAAGAACAAACATATCTGTCCTGGGAGAAGTGCAGCTGGAAATGCTCCTTTGAAGTGAGAATGGCTAGACTTCATCTCACCTCTTTTGGTCATGTTGTTAGAAGGGATCAGTCCCTGGAGAAGGATACCATGCTTGGTAAAGTAGAGAGTCAGGAAAAAATGGGAAAACTGTCAATGAGCTGGATTAACAGTAGCTGCAACAGTGGGCTTAAGCACAGCAAATATTGTGAGGATGGTGCAGGACTTGAAAGTGTTTAATTCTGCCTTACATCAGGTGCTATGAGTTGGAATCCACTCAACAGCATCAAACAACAATACCAACAACATGTCAGCATCAGGAGAAAACTATTGGATATGGTTTATCCAAATATGGATGGTGGAAATAAACTACAGGCCATAGTCATTTGCAAAATTAATCTTATTTGGGGAATACAGATTACTGAAGAACACATGAAAGAGATGATAAGTCATTCTTCAGAAGAAGGGAAACTAAAGTATGAGTTAACTTATTTCTGATATAAAGAAACAAACTATATATATATATATATATGATAGTAGAACTATGAAAAGTGAGTAGTTGTGAAATTTCCAGATAGGTCTTAAAAATTGAATTTGCAGGTGACCTTCCTCATGTAGTCTGCCTAACCCAGGGCATGGAAATTAGGTTTATTTATTTACCAGTGTAACTGTGTGTGTGTAGTTTTTGGTTTTTTGTGGTGGTGTTGGTGGTTATATTGGTTTAAAGAAGGGAAGTCAAATAAAGTGAAAGAGAGTATTTAATAGGACAGCTAAATAGTTTAGAAGGGGACTGTGAGGGTCTGTTGAGAATAGCAGTTGGTAGAATTGATGTGACAATAATGTAGGAAGAATGAGTCATGAATGAAGGCAGATTTCTAAAATGGAAATGTCTGAAGCAGCCAAATGGCACATATATATGAACTAAAGATAGGAGCTGTCTTTCTCCCTTCTTCTCTCTCTCTCTCTATATATATACATACACACACACATATACACATATATGTGATAATTAAGCAATATAGACTTATTTAAACTTAAAATATTGCTTCCAATCACACTTTAGCTGCTGAATTTCATCATCCAGTTTCCCTATTCATAAACATATGCCCTTTCCACACACACACATAAAAAGAGGGAAAATGCAGACTTCTTGTCTGCAAGGACACAATTGAGATCAGAGGCTGAACACTGATCTGTCAAAGAAATGTTAACATATTGTAATAGCAAAATGCTTGCCTCTTGGATGAAGAAATGAATGAGTCAATGAGTAAGGGAATGATAATACAAGATACACTTGCACCCACAACATATAAAAGATCTAGGATACACCTTGCCAAATCAGCTAGAAGACAGTGAAGATAAACACTTTAAGCAAGGAAATCTGAGCCAAGTGCTATAAATTTACAGAGAAACAATGAAATGTTTGCAGTCTAGTGATTATTCTTAAAATTAAATAACACAAATATTTGTTTTCCCCATGAAAACCAGCAGAAAATGAGATAAAATATAACAAACCTGATACCACTCAGCAAAAAATGTAAATTAATCACTGCGTAGATGTATTTTGAACCTTGGAGTTTACAGACTCATTAATTACTCCATCCAGAATATTCAATGGCTCCTGAGCAATGCTAAAAGGAAATATACACCTTTCATAAAAGCAAATTCAATTTGTCTCTTGAGATTGTCTAATTGTGGATCACAAACAACATTGGAATTAAAGTTTTACTATTCCATCCCATGCCTCATCCCCAAAGTTGTTGCTACTTAGACCATTTTAGAGCCTTGAACTGCTAATAACTAATTAAACCTCATTATCAAGGTAACTAATTTAAATGGCAATGGCTGAAAGAAAGGAAAAAAATACATATATGTGTGTGTGTGTGTGTGTGTGTATGTATGTATATATATATATACATACACACACACACACACACACACTCCTCAGAAGTAAGGTTGGGCAAACCTACTTCTGTAGTGATACTGCCTCGGAAACCCAGGGAGGGGTCTCTATGAGTCAGGGCTGACTCGATGGCACATAACAACAACAACAACAAATATATATATATTTGAGACTTTCTAGATAGTGAGTTTAAATAAGTCTTAATATTTAACAAGAAAAGATTTGTATATTTTCTAAAATATATTTAAAGCCCTGGAAAGGCCTATATTAGTTTGTTGTATTCTGAGAAAGTAGGCATTTCATCAATTTGATTCAGCTACCATAATGCACATAAATTGGGAAAAGTACAAACTTGGAGTAATGATGCTTTACACTTTAAACTTAAGCTAGCATAAAAGTATCCTGAATATTCTATATCTTGTTATGGTATTATCAAAGATAACCAAACCTCCTAATAAATTTTTGAAATGTTTAAAATCTAGAAATTTATTTAAATTAGAATTCTAATTTATACTACTTGAAGAGACTCACTCTGATAGTTCAGGTTGTATGTCAACTTGGCTGGGCCAAGGTTCTTAGTGATTTAGCAATTATGATATAGTCATGCTCCATGATAAGAACCAATATAATGTAATATCTCCATGATGAGATCTGCTAAGAGCAGCCAATTACTTGGAACAGAGTTTCTTCAGGGGTGTGGCCAGCTTCATATAGATAGATAGATAGGTAGATAGATAGATAGATAGATGATAGAAATCTACTTCTCTTTATATCTATATATCTGTATATCTAAAGGGGAGCTCTGGTGGTGTAGGGCCTAAGGCACTTGACTGCTAACCAGAAGTCTGGCAGTTCAAACCCACCAGCTACTCCTCAGAAGGAAGGTTGGACAATCTATTTCCATAGTGATACTGCCTAGGAAACCCAAGGAGGGGTCATGATAAGTCAAATACTACTCCATGGCAGTGAGTTTTTTTTTATGTTTTGTTTGTTTATGTATCTATTTATCTATCTCTATATCTATGTCTGTCTGTCTGTCTATCTATCTATCTATCTATCTATATCTCCTGGCAAAGTCCTCTGCCTTTCTTTCTGCTGGATCTGGATTCTGCATCTGCATCTGGCTCATCATCATCTCCCGTTCCTGGAATTGAACCAGTGACCTGCCGTGTTGCTTGCCAATCTTGTGATTCTTGCTTTCACAGCCTGGGAACCAACAATCTGCCATTTTCTCTGGCAATCGTGGGTTCATCATCCACTGCAGCTACAAGAGTCAGGAAGAACCTGCAGCTTGACCTCTGATCCATGGACATGGACTTACCAGCCTCTACAATTGCCTGAGCCATTTGCTTGAGAAAAATCTCTCTTTCTTTCTCTCTCTCTCCCCACACACACACACACACACATACACATATGAGCTTCACTATTTTTGTTTCTCTAGAGAAATCAGCCTAAGATATTCACTCTAGAAGGAAGTATTTATATTTAAAACTATACCTTACCTACAAGGGATATCATTGGTGATGTCATATGGATCTTGGCTGAAAGCAGAGAATATCAGAAAGATGTTTACCTGTGTTTCATTGACTATGCAAAAGCATTTGACTGTGTAGATCAAAACAAATTATGATTATATTGCAAAGAGTAGGAATTCCGGAATACTTAAATGTGCTCATGCAGGACCTGTACATAGACTAAAAGACAGTCATTCAAATAGGACAAGGGGATATGATACTATATAACTTAAAATCAGGAAAGGTGTTTGTCAGAGTTATATCCTTTCACCATACTTATTCAATCTGTATGCTGTGAAAATAATCTGAGAATCTAGGATATAAGAAGAGCATGGTATCAGGATTGGAGGAAAACTCATTAACAACATGAGATATGCAGATGATGCGATCTTGCTTGCTGAAAGCAAAGATGACTTAAAGCACTTATTTATGAAGCATATAGACTACAGTCTGGAGTATGGATTACATCTTAATATTAAAGAAAACAAAAATCCTTACAACTGGACCAATATGCAAGCTCACAATAAATGAAGAAAATATTGAAGTTGTCAGGGATTTCATTTTATTTGGATTCAAAATGAACACCCATGGAAGCAGCAGTCAAGAAAGCAAATATTTCATAACCTGCTGCAAAAGGCATCCTTAAAGTGTTAAAGAGCAAAGACATCATTTTGGGGACTAAGGTGAGCCTGACCCAAGCCATACTATTTTTCAATTGGTTCACGTGTATGGGAAGCTAAACTACGAACAGGAAGACCAAAGAAAAATTGTTGCCTTTGTATTATGGTGTTGATGAAGAATATTGAATATACCATAGGCTGCCAAAATAATGAACAGATCTCTCTTGGACTAAGTAAAGTGAGAATGTTCCTTAGAAACAAGGATAGTGAGACTTCATCTCACATAGTTTGGACATATTCTCAGGAGAGAACAATCCCTGGAGAAAGATACTACGTTGGTAAATTAGAGGGTCAGAGAAAAAAAGGAAGACCCTCTGTGTGATAGATCGACACAGTGCCTGTAACAATGGAGTCAAACATAGAAATGATTGTGAGAATGGCCAGAACTGGGAAGTGTTTTGTTCTGTTGTATATGGGACTACTATGGGTTGGAACTGACTCAGTGACACCTAACAAAAAGCAGATTTCTCACATATACATTAGTTTTGAAAACTTTGTCAGCTCCAAAGGACATATAACAAACTAAAAACAGAGGAAAGTTAGTCTTGAAATCTGACATGCTTATGAGCAACACAATCCTGCAAGGTCTTTGCAATAAATTAAGCAATTAAAATGGAAATGGCATATTTATACCATTCATTTGAAAGAATATTATCTCAAAACATCTACTTTATGCTACTTGAGCTGATGGTGGAATCTCCCCAGTGCTGCAGGTGTTCTTTAGTCCATGATGACATTGAAAAAGAAAAACAATACTCATCTATTGGCATTGAGGTGTCCTCACATTCCCTGATGTGTACTGGAGACATGGACTTGTAGATCATGAAATTTTTTTAAAAATTGTATTTATTTTCATTTGGGAAGGATGATAGAGTTCTTTAATTGCTGAAATAAATAGAAGTAAATATTTTAGAAAATGTATGGGAAGCATTCCCTGCAAAATATATTTCATGAAATTTGAGACATTAATTAAAGTACAAAAATATAAGGAATGCAGTTCATTAGTTCCCTTTTCACAGTAGCTGAAAGGTATTTGGAAACAACCTAAATGCCCATCAACAGACAAATGGATAAATAAAATGTGGTATATACACGTACTTTGTTGAATGTTTTAAATATTAGTTTGAATTTTGAACAAGGTTAATTGATTAGTTGAGGTAAAGTGGAGAGTGGAATAGCTGAACACATCTGGTGGCAATTGATAAGAACCACCGTCACACTCAATTCTCTCCTCAAAAGGATGGAGTTGCCCTCTACGTGACAGCTCAGTAATGCACTTCCTGCTTCTGCTGCCTCCTGTCACTGTCGGGAGTCACTGATAGAAGTAGTCTGTATCCACTGACAGAAGAAAGCAGATGGATTTACGATTAAGGAGACCTTGGCTTCTGAAATATGTTTTATTCCTCTTTTCACCATTAATGTTCACTGTCTGCTGTCAGGTAGGTGAAACTCTGGTCCCCTGTCTGAGAAAACATCTTTTCCTACTTTAGGGATAAAGCGTCACATAAAATAAATTCATGTGTTTAGTACAAAAGCCTATGCAGGTATGTATGTTTTCTTTTTCATTAAGGATATTCATAAATATACATACACACACAATTAAAGAAACAGACAAGTTTGTTACCTGAGTGACAGACCACATTCCTCATCTAGAGCTTTGTGCTTGATTTCACAACATTAAAAACAAAACAGTGCTCAGATAACTCAGATATCAGATAATCTTTAAACTGAAGGCATAATGTAGTAGATATGAAGAATGGTAATCTAGGCCATACTATGAAATTTAATCTGCATACACATCAACTAAAAAGCTTGTTAAAATTCAGAGTCCTGAAAGTCTGAATTTCTCACCAGTACTCATGTGATGATAATTCTTCCAGTCCTTGAACTATAGGTAACAAGATCTAAAACATAATTATAGATAGAGTAGAAAGAGGGTAAAACTGATTTATTTATCTTCTCAAAGATTAGATGCAGCCAAATTTCACATTTCTATTTTAAGACTACTCTTCTGTTTTCTTCTGGAAGTCTTGAAAAGAAAACAAAAGGATATCCCTGAGACCACACTCATCAGCTTCTTTTTTCTCCCGCCAGAACACAATAAAATTTTAAAAATAATAATTTATATATCAATAATATTTAAATTAGCATATTTAATTATCACATGGCTTATAAGTACAAATATTTACATTGTACTAGACTAAACAATATTTTATGTTTTGTAAGTGCAATTGACTCTAGCACATTTACAAGGAATTTTCTTAGTAATATAATTAGCCAATCCTAGTGGTCACCTGCAGGAAAAAGATGTACACACAGTAGACCTCCAATGGAAAAAAGTTTATTACACTTTTTAACTATACATTCATATCAGGATTAGTCACTATTTAAATGGCAACAGCAACCTCCTTCATGACCAACAGCAGAACATACAAAAAGGCAAGCTGACCCCATCACAAGATTAGAGGATAGTGCAAAGCATATTATAAGATATATATATATATATATATATATATTTCACAAATTTTTGGTGTCTTAAAGTACTATTGAAACAACACTTCTTGAGGACCATGTAAGAAGCATTTATCCTCAATTCTGCAATACTCTTTAGTACAGTTTTTACTACCCATAGAACCTCATTCATTAATTTAACAAATATATTTTTGGTGCATTTTTGCTCAGGCACAAGATATAAAGAAGTGTCTCTAACCTGAAGGTGCCACATTCAAGGTCACAGGTATGTGGACAGCCATGTACAATGAAATGAGAAACATCTACAACAAAATATATATGGCTTATAACAGGAGCCCAGGGGAAGGGACACAACTCCACTGTGTTAATAAAGAAAGAGTATTACAACTGATGCTTGAAGGCTGAGCCAAAAGGATGAGTTTTTCAACCAGAAAAATTAAGTTTGGGGAAGGAGGGAGAAAGGGAGGTAGGAGAACATTCCAAACAGAGGAAATAGCACACCCAAAAGACAGGGCTGAATGAGGGAATGTGACTTGTTTCGGGGTATCTATATATCTATGCCATTCAGAATTACTAAATGTGAAGAAAGAATAATGAGAGGAGAGACTAGGCAGGTGGGCAGGGCCAGAACATGAGGAATAGTTTATGCTTAGAGAAAAATTTGCCTTTTATCTTTCAGTTTAAAGAGAGCCATTTAAATTTTTTTTTGTTGTTGTTAGGTGCTGTCAAGTTGTCTCTGACTCATAGAGACCTCAAGTACAGCAGAATGAAACACTGCCCAGTCCTGTGCCAGCCCCACCAACCTTTTTATACCTAAGCCCATCATTGCAGCTACTGTGTCAATCTATCTTATTGAGGGCCTTCCCCTTTTTGGTTGGCCCTTCACTTTGCCAAGCATGATATCCTTCTCCAGGGAATGGTCCCTTCTGACAACATGACCAAAGGAGGTGAAACAAAGTTTGGCCATTCTTGCTTCTAAGGAGCATTCTGGCTCCTTGAAATATCACTGTCTTGTGTAATTCCAGTGAATTACACACAATTTCTCCTCTCTATTAAACCATGTGAATAAACATTTATTTACTTATTTACTTAACTGACTTTACTCACACTGACTGGTCTGAAATTTTCAAAATGAATGTTTCAAATTTCCACTCATCTTTTTTTCCCACTTTTTACATATGCCACCCCTCAGGCAAACAAACAACTTGCCATCTTCTCACACATCAAATTCTTATTTCTCTGTCCTCCTGTTTCTTGGTTATAACTGAAGAAAGAGAGAGTGATTCTACCAGTGTTTCCATCAACACCTCCTGCTACAGATCTAAAAGGTTTCTCTCTTCTTTATTCACTTACACAATCATATAATGCAAAGTATTCTAAACACTGTTAAAACATTTAGGTTGAATTTATCTATATGTGTGTATATATATGCCACCATATATTTGCCACCAGAGAGAGAGAGAGAGAGAG
>NW_006922031.1:1550229-1553849 GCF_000298275.1 Orycteropus afer afer | reverse complement strand
AAAAATCACATTCATAGTCTGATATTCCAATCACAATATACATATGTATTGTATACATACATATGTATTGTATACATACATATATATATGTATATACATATACATATATATATGTATGTATACAATACATATGTATGTATACAATACATATGTATATTGTGATTGGAATATCAGACTATGAATGTGATTTTTATTTCTTTTCAAGGAAAAGATAGGCATTCACAGAAGTTTAACATTTATTGACTGGCAGTATAGCCCTTACTTATTTTCTTTGAACACTTGAAAATAAGGGATGACATTCCTTTGATACTGGTGCTCCACAATGAACACATTTAATGAAATGAATACATTGAAAAGTTCTCTAAGTTCAAACCACATGCTAACTACAGAAAGAACATGCTTTGCCAGTTTCCATTGCATGGGTATGAGGATGTCTTTCTTTTTTGTCAAATCAGAGATTTGGTAGAATAGGATTTATGTAACAAGTGGTTACTGAAAGAACAATTCCTATAGTTGTAATTAAAAAATAGTGGCTCTAGTGGCTCTTCTTCTTCGTGATGGGCAAGTGATTATAGGAGCAGCTTTCTAATAGTTTGTACAGGTAGTCCCTGATTTATGACACACTACAGTTATTTCAAGCTGCATTTTTTTAATCATTTTTTTAAATTTATATGTACATCTGTGGTGTAGTAAATTACCTGGTATGGTCATAAGTCTTTGTAAACTCCGTGGTGGAATTTGACATAAGCAACTGAGTAGCTCCTGATTGCTAAAGTTATCCACCTGGGGTATTTCTGTTGCATGTACCACCAAAATTTTCTGGGAAGTTCACTCTCTCTCACATATATAGAATTCTCATGTTGGGATTGATTAGTTTGGCCATTCTACCAGGCACAAAAAAACAGCCTCTCTGACTGCTGGCTGAGAAAGACGTGCTGCTGAGAGATATAGGCTTCTGAGAGAGAAAGACATGAGACACACTCATTGCTGAGAGAGACACCAAGAGGCACGCACTGCTGGGAGAGAGACTGAGAGAGACTGTTGGCTGAGGGACCATGGGCTGAGAGAGACTGAACATATTATTGAACTTGAATTGTAGCCTGGTGCTTCCCTAATAAACCCAATAATCTGTGAGTTCTGTGTGGCTACTGCAGTGAATGATTGAACCCAGAGAGGTGGTGGGTTCTGTGGGAGGAATGGTTTGTGTCAGGGTTGATGAAAGGGCTGGAGTGAGGCAGCATGTCTGGCCTCACAGGAATAGGCCTTCGGCTACTGATGGTGATTCTGTCTTCCTCTTGTGAGATTAGAAGAGGTCAGAAGATGCAGCCTCCTTGCCTCTTTGGCAACATTTTATCAATTGTAATGATTACCTCATTCAATGTTGCAATATGTAATTTGCTGATGTTATCAATCTCAGATGATTTACCATTGTAAACATTGTTATATAGCACTTGTGGTAGTTAAGATTGTGTGTCACCTTGGCTGGGCCTGGTTGAGTGGCTGGGCAGCTGGATATAGTATACCCCATGATAAGACTGTCAATCAACTCCATGGTAGAATCTACAGTAAGCAGCTGAATAGCTGCCTTAGGGATATGGTCTGCTTCATCTATAAGGAGAAGTCTTGGGAACAGTCTCTGGCTTATGGAACACTTGAACCCTACATGTAACCATGTCATTGTTCAGCAGCCTGTCATGCTCTGCTGACCTTAGAACTTTCAATGAACTTGAATTAATGGCCTGCCATATGGTTTGGTAACATCGGGACTCTGCCTTTTTTACTTCTCAGTCTTGGGCTTGTCAGTCTCAGCAGCCAGTAGCTGTCTGAGTAAAGAAGTGTTCCCAGGTACAGTGGGCCAGGAGCAGGAGGCAGAGCTGAAGCCCAAGGTTGAGGGGTTTTCACCCAGCCCCTAGAGCCTGGCAGTTGTAACTCGGACTTAAAGCCTCAAAACTGTAAGAGAATAAACTCCTGTTTGTTCAAGCCATCCCATTTGTGGTATATTCCTGTCAGAGCAGTACTAGGTAAACAGAACAGTACTCAGTAATTAACACTGAAAAAAAAAAAAAAGTATTTGACTCAAATCAGAATTTATAATGGAGTGGTTAGAATGGAACCTCATCCTAGATTGTAGATTTTGTGTACTGCAGTTTAGTAAAAGGACCTCATTGAATGTAGTATTTGGTAGGAATCTCAAAATTCCACTTTGAAATATTGGTAAATTGAGCCTAGGATTCGCTGCTTCTTAAAATCAACCCAAATACTTAAATAGAAAATTGTGATGAAGACTTCTAATTTTATAGCGTTAGGAATACAAAATGCCTCTTAAAGTGTTTAGATGGTTTTGTCTTTATAGCAATTATATTCTTCCAAGTAAACCCTTTTTTCATTTAGTAGTAAATGGTTCTTGTTAAAAAAGAAAAGGGTGGGGGGAGATGCAGTAAGATGGAGGACTAGGCAGAAAGACTGCACAAACGCTCTTCAACAAAGAAAAAGGAAACCAATTAACACAGAAAGAGAAGATAATCCTGGACCCCTGAACCTTGAAGGGAAAGATATAGAAGTGGACTAAACCCCAACTAGCAGAAGAATTTGCATGGAAATACCAAAAAAGGAAACATATAGAGCTGCACTCTGGCAGCAATCCTGAGTGATCCTGACAGCACAGACAGCTTGGAGATTCCCAAGTGCTCATAGGACTTAAGAATTAACCTAAAAATCAGCCCTGCTAGCCAGAGACTGCATGGAGGACTGCTCTGGTGGCTGGGGAATAAATGGGGAAGGTGAAGAGAAAAGCGGGCTGAGCTGTGGACTTCTGCCGGTCCAGAGGACACTGCCATTTTGAAGATCTAAAAGTGGCTTGACTATTTTGGATATTTAAAGAGACAGCTTTCTCGAAGATTCCTGGGGCTTAAGAACACGTTCTGCTTTCCAGCAACCCCAAGAACTCTCTGGATCTGCAAGACTGAAAAGGTACGATGTTCCTCTTGTTATTTTTATACCCCACAATCTCTTGGTGAATGGAGGTGTGACCATCTCTCACTCCCACCTACCTTCTATGTGCCCACAGGAACTCCATCACAGTGTATGTGCTCAGACGGAACCTGGGTGCCCTGCTCTGTCCTCCACCGATTTTTTTTCTCTCTTTTTTTCCTTTTCTTTTTTGCTTTCTTTTTCTGGTGATTAGTTTGCTTATATTTGCCTGTTTTAAAACAACTATTATTATTAATATTTTTGTCTGTTTTACTATTATTCTTAATCTTCCCCTCCCAGGTACTAGTTTTCAGCAATTTTTCTTTTCCCTGTTCTTGGTTGAAATTTTTTTTTTTTTTAATTTAAGGTTTCCCCCCCTTTTTTTCTCATGGTTAATCCCACTCCTTATTTTTCTTTTTGCATTTTTTTTCCTTCATAATTCTCCTTCTTTACTTTTTTCCTCTTAATGCCCTATCCACAGATACTGCAGGTTTTCTTGCTTTTATTCTTTTTTTTTTCTTCCTTTTTTTTTTCTTTTTCAGGGTACTGTTCCTGTGTGATTACATGGCATGTTTTTTGTCCCTGTGCTTTTCATTTTTTGAAGGTTATTCAATTGTAATCTGAGTCTAATTGATTGGGAGACAACAACA
>NW_006922031.1:1528232-1548579 GCF_000298275.1 Orycteropus afer afer | reverse complement strand
AAATGGGGAGTGTATCCAAGAACATATATAGGGTTGGCAGACAATGGTCCTATAAGTTTATATGAATGATCAGAATTCCCAGGTGTATAGTAGAGTTCACAAGGGGAAGGTTGTGGTCACTGCTTGGTCACAGCCAGCTACCAAGAGGGACTGAGTAGTTGAACCTGCGTGCTTGGGACCATAGTCACAGGGAATATCAAGATCAATTGGCATTACGTACTATATAAAACATTGTTCTACCTCCTACTTTGGCGAGTAGCGACTGGGATCTTAAAAGTTAGCAAGCTGCCATCTAGATGCAACGATGAGTCTCTCCTCATCCAGAGCAAAGAAGAGTGAAGAAAACCAAAATTCATGGAAACAATTAGTCCTAGAGACTGGTACACCATCCGATCTGCAGCCTATACAACTATGAACCACAAGAACTAGATGGTGCCCAGCTACCACTGTCATCCATTTGGAAGGGTATCTATGTAGGAGATCCTTGATAGAGAGGGAGAACAATGTGGAACAAAACTCAAAATAATTTGGAGAAAAAACAAAAAAAAAGGTGGGAACCAGGTTTACTGGTCTGATAGAGCCTGGTGGAATCACTGAGACTATGGCCCCTAGCTGCCCTTCAGGTCTGGAATTGAACCCACACATGTGGTTTCCAGCCAAACAGAAGCAGGCATATGAGTTGAACATTTACCTGAGGTAGATACACTCCTTGGAGAGAGCAATCATTGAGAAAGAAAGGCTGCCTATGCACAGGGAGACAGCTCATGGGGGAAGGAGTCCATGGAGGGATGGACACTGGGAAGAGGAAACATGGGAGGAAGTGGGAGGGGAGCTGTTGCATTGTAGTAAACTGTGGTCAGTGTCATGAGACAAAGTATATGTAACCTGCTGTATAGAAAGTGATTTTGCTCTGTAAATCTTCACCCAAATCACACACACACACACACACACACACACAAAATCATCTTTCTGAAGCAAGACTTTCTGGTTCAGCTTTGTCACATTTGTCACAGCTTTAAGAGTTTAGAGAAAGCATGTTGGGACATATTTGACAAATTGGGTCTTAGATTGGAACATGGAAAGGACATAGTTGGCTTCTTGACATCAATGTGATGTAGGAATCAACAGGAAAGCAAAAACTGTCATATGATTATAAAAAGAAAACATTAAAGAAAGATAATTTTTGAAGACTTTATACTATACAAATTCCATGCACACACAACACTGTCTTGATCTCTGATCAGTGATAGCAATCACTAGAAAAGTCCACAGGGAACACAGTAAATTTCTAATCCATGTTTACATCTGGAAATTGCTGAAAGCAAATTTTTTCTACACATTTTTCCAATTCTGATTCAGTTCTTACAGCAGTATAACAGAGCAGTCTGCAGGGAATTTGACAGCTGGATGATTTTTTTAAAAAAAATTCTGGCCACCAAAAAATAAAAGACAATTAAATTAGTGACAAATACTGTTGTTCTCAATGTCCAGAAAAAAAGAAAAAAAAAAAAAAAACTCAAAGTGTTTTGGAGTAAAACATAGCACAGCATCTTTCTTGTTCTTTCTTGCCTTTGTTCTTTCACCTACTTCGGAATAAGCTAATTGTATCCCACCACAGACTATCACCTACTTGAATTTCCCTGGTGACTTTAGTCTGTTTCCAAAATCTAGACCTGTATCACAAAGACATTTCACTTTTCTTTCTCAAATATAAAAACTTGGTCTATTTTAGAAAGTCATAATGTCAAATTTCATATGATTCATTGAGTTTACACAAGAATTTCATTTTATAGCACATTCATTTTTGACTATTTTTCCCAAGAATTATCCCAACTATTTCCACTTTTTTGAATAAATAAACTCAGAAAACTCTTTTGATTCCACCACATTCATGTAGTTTGTCTTTTTTCTATTTTATTTATATATTCTCCAAACCTGATATGTATGAATATATACAGATATATATGTATGCATATAAAAATGACATGATATTTCATAAATACTGTTTTTGGTATATATTTTTAAAAAGCTATGGCATTCTTTATCTCCAAATCAGGGCCATGAGGTTCACTATCTGTAGGAAAGAGGGAGATAGGAAAGAACAAATTAGCCATTGATCAGCTTTGGGTTCAAAGCTGATATTCTTAACTGTTTTAACCAAGCAATAGAGATGAAAGCCAAGCAGAGTGGAGAGAAGCAATAACTCCCAAAATACATTTATCACCCACTGCCAACATATCTAGAAGCTGGTCAATGGACTTCATTATAGCTGTGTTTTACAGGGAAGTCTAAAAAATATGAGAACAAGGGAGAAATCCACTCCCCCATTTCCATTACGATAAACTGTGGAAAGAAGCAAGTGATGAAACGCATGCTCTGATCCCTTCCTTGGGTCTGATTTCCTGAGAATAAAAGCCTGTTAGGGAGATTGAAGGGCTTGTCATGGGCAAGAAATTTTTTATCCCACTATCTATTTGACACATTGGCAAGAATTCTCTTCCCACGGCAGTCCTCTCCATCATGGATCAAGTTTAGACTCAAAAAGGCCATAGACAAAGGACATCTGTACCCCTTCTGAGCCTCTCTTGACTGTCCATTTATAGAGAATGACCTATAAGTTCTCACAAGATTCTGAGGTATGTATGTATAAATGGGGAATGCAATGCTGACTGTAATGTAGCCTGGAAATGTGAGAGGCAGATATTGCAGGAAGCTAAATGGCAATGGAGCTGAGGGCTACAGGAAAAATTGTTTGAAGGAGCTGTCAAAAATAAATCAGAGGGAATAGAAATAACAGTTGAATAAATGAGTGAAAGGAGATGGATGACTCACCAAGAACATTGCCTAAATTAATGTTGTTTTAGCATTAGATTTGGGCAGAAACCAATAGAAATCTCAGACATGGACTCTATCACACCTCAGCATGAGCTAGCAAGGTTCCTGAGGATCCTGAATAGATCTCAATACCTTGTCCCTATTATCTTTAATGTGGTTATACCCCCTGAATACTTACCCTTTCCCCATAGATTTAGATAGCTTCATAAAGAGAAGTGGAGTGGGCATACTTCTGAAAGGATAAACACTAAACTGCATAAAATAGGCAGAAACTAACTTCCTAAAGAGATAATCCAAATTGCTGAACTAACCTGAGATCACCAGACTAGTTTCCCTGTTCACCACAAATCCTTACTCCTTGTCAGAAGGTTAGAAGCTCAAGAAGAGTATCATTTTAGTTAAACAGAAATAAAGAGGATATCTTTGTTTCCATATCAAAGTGTTTTGTGAGTATTTCTTAACAATTGCAGTCATTATACTATGAGCACCAAGAGGACTGGTGGCGCAAATAGTTATATGCTCAGCTGCTAAGCAACAGATCGACGGCTCAGCTCAGCAGCACCTAACAGTGAGCTCTGCAACCAACAACCATGTCTTTTTGGCTCACTGCTCACAGTTTAGCCACTCAATGCAAATTTTTGGAACTAACAGATAATGGAATTGACTTGGTATTTTGCCCTCAATGCTCAGAAGCAGAAATATAAACTCGTTTATTTTCCTTTTTCTGGAGCCCTAACATTAGAATTATTCCATCTTGTCCCAGTATGCTCAATCTTGGTATCATTAATTGCATTTGTAAACATTCAAACCATTGTCTCTTCTTGAAATGTTGTTGTTGTTGTTATGTGCCGTTGAGTCAGAAGGAACCAAAAAAAAAATAAAATAAAATAGAAAGAAAGAAAGGAGGAGTTTGAACATTCTGCCTATTTGGGTATTCACCTCACTTTTGTTCTTTTCAAAACATCTTTATTGGAAATCTATTGCCCCAGATGTATTTCTAAGGGTCTCTCTCTCTCCCTCATTCTCTCTCTCCCTCCGTCTCTCTCTCTCTCTCTCTCTCTTTCTCTCTCTCTCTTTCTCTCTCTCTCTTTTTCTTCTTTGTGTTCTTTTTTCTCTGCACTAGCTTCAGAAAGCTGACCTAAGGACTAATGACCAAGGGGTAGTCTTAGTGACTAATAGACACTATTGATTTCTTACTGATAAATGGAAGAGCATACTTCTGTTCTCCTTTCTCCTTGACATCTCTGGAAACCTTGGCTCTGAACAGACCTTCCTTATTGATGCTTTTCCTCTCACGGATTTAGCATTTAGTACAATGTATTATCCTAATTCTCTTCCCGCTCCTAGTGACCTCTACTTTTTTTAAATGATTTTTCCTTGTTTGCTTTTCACCGCCTGCCTACAAAAAGCCTTTCTTTTTGTAAGGGTGTTTCATGCCTTGTATGTTTCTACATTTCTACTTCCAAAGCTTTTAGTCATTTAGATGCATGATTATAGAAGCTGAAGAGCACAGGGGTTGTGTTAGCAGTATCCAAGGTAGAGTTTTAGCTCAGTCATATTAACAACTTGGATCTTGGACAAGTTCTAACCTTTCTAAGTATCAGTTTTATTATCTGTAGGAGTTGGATAATAACTGAATCTACATCCAACAATGTCTGGATGATTAAAAAGTTAACCTTCAAAGTGGCACAAATTGCTGACATATAATGTATAAATTCTAACCATCTTCATTTTTGGTATTCTAAGTATGCCCTTTCCTCTTCTTTTCTTTTTCCCCTGCACTCATTGGACTTAGGAAAATCTGACTTCTTTTAAGAAGCATTTCCTTTCTGCTCTAGATTCCAGGATTCTTTGCTCCACAGAAGAAATTTTAAAGTATATACTGTCTATTCATTAACTCTTTGGTTGTAGGATTTTTTTTTTTTTCTTTTCTTTTTTTTTTAATTGTTTTTGTCATGATTGTGCTTCTTGGTGAACCTGAGGGGTTTTCTTGGCTGTAATCTTTATGAAAACAGATCACCAGGACTTTCTTCTATGCAAAGCTGGGTGACTTCAAACTGCCAAACTTTAGGTTAATAGTTGAGTGCAATCCATTTGTGTCACTGAGATTTATTATTTGATAGCACTTTCATTACATTTTAGAAATTATCGTCATAGGCTGTATGAGCTAAACAGTAGATTCTTAAAGTATAAGAACGTTTTAGGAGTATACTTCTATTTCTTCTCTGCTGAACTTTGTATTATTATCATAGACTTCATATTTATGTATATTATAAATCACACAATGCATTTAAATTACTCCATTATTTTGATTAAATGATCAATTATGCTTAAAATAAATTTGCACAATAAGGAAAATATTATATACTTACCCATATAGTTATTGTCATTATCTGCTAATTATAATGCCTGTGCTAGTGTCATTGTTTGCTAAATCTGATTTCTTTCTAATGATTTGTTTTTCTTTTTCTTATACAGGTGTATTTTTACGCTTCTTTGCAAAGTTGGTAATTTTTATTGGATGCCAGCCAATTTTAATTTTATCTTATATTGTGCTGGATATTTTTGTATTCCTATAAATATTACTGAACTTTATTCTAGAATACAATTATTTGAAAAAAAAAAATGACTATTTCAGATAAACCAAAGGCCAAACCAAACCCACTGCCATAGAGTCAATTCCAACTCATAGCTACTCCCACTGGGTTTCTGAGGCAGTAAATCTTTGTGGATGTAGATTGCCCAGTCTTCTTTCCACAGAGTGGCTGGTGGGTTTGGACCACCAAGTTTCTGGTTACTAGTCAGATGTCTTACCCACTGTGCTACCAGAGCTACTTGATTATTTCAGATTACTTGATTATTTCAGATATTGTCCTTAAATTCTTTTTCAGTAGGATGGTGGCACTTATTAGTCTAGGGATAAATATTCCCCATTAGTGAGACAAATACACTTTATCAAAATATTTGTGAATAACGGGGTTTCCCATTTCTGGTTGTAAGAACAGAAATTATTTCTGGTTGTTTGTGTGTTATGGATACGATCATCTCTAATTCTTTTGGGTGGTTATTTTTCAAATCTCAGGTAATTTCCTCACATGCATCGCTGATCAGTACTCATCTGAGTTCTAGACAGAGACCTTCTTAGATCTCTAACTTTCTGTTTCCGTGCAGCTCTCTCTAGTACTCAGCATTGGAACTCTTACTAACTTGGCATCCCCAGACTTTCAGTTCTATCTTCTCAACTCATCTCCACTTAGCTTCTCATTCATGGCACTGAAGTCTCTCTTTAGGCAGTGAGAGGGGCAATCACGGTGTGGTAGTTAAGGTTATATGTCAAATTGGCTGGGCCTGGTTTTGAGTGGCTGGGCAGCTGTGGTAGTTATTCACCATGATGAGACTGGTAATCAACTCCATGGTTGACCTTCTGCAAGCAGCTGAGTAGCTGCACTAGGGGTATGGTCTGTTTCCTGTATATAAGGAGAAGTTTTCGGAATATTCTGTAATTTTTTGGCATGCTTGGACCCTGCATGTAGTCAAGTCTTCATTCTCTAGCCCGCCACACTCTGCTGATCTTGGGACTTTCAATGGACTTGAATCAATGGCCTGCCTTGTGGTTTGGTAATATCGAGACTGTGCCTTTTTACTTGTCGACCTTGGGTTTGTCAGCCTCAGCAGATAGCAATTACCTGAGCGAAGAAAAGCCTCCAGCTTCAGTGGGCTGGGAGCAGGAGGCAGAGCTGAAGCCCAAGGTCAAGGGGTTTTCACCCAGCCACTAGAGCTTGTCACTTTGAACTCAGACCTCTAGCCTCCAAAACTATAAGAGAATAGAGTCTTGTTTGTTAAAGCCATTCCATTTGCAATATTTTCTGTTAGAGAGGCACTGGGTAACCAAAACATGTGGGGTTCATATAATTCCTTTCTGAAATCTCAGAGATATTATCCTGAATTGTCTGATGTCCAGAATCTCAAGCATGGTTGTTTCTTAAGTGGTATTGGAGTTTGGTTGTTTCAGGTAGGAAGGTACATCTAATCTTTAGTACTCTATCTTGACCAGAAGTGGAAGTTCTATTCAAATTATTTGACTTATCCAAAGTTATAAGACAACTGAGTCTGAATTTAAATATGGTATTCTGATTGAAAGCTAGGTTTCTTTTTCTTAGTAAATATTTGATATGTTAGAAACGTTTAACATTCTACAAACACACATGCACAGATATATACTTATATACATAAGGAGCTCTGGTGGTGTAGTGCCTAAGGCATTTGACTGGGAACCAGAGGTTGGTGGTTCAAACCTACCAGCTACTCCACAGAAGAAAGACTAGGCAATCTACTTCCATAAAGATGTGACACCTCAGAAACAGAAAAGGGGTCACTGTGATTCAAATTTGACTTGATTGTAGTGAGTTTGGTTTGGTTTTGATTTACATATACATACATGTATACGTACATATCTGTGCATGTATGTATATTCTTGGGTGATATGTCATGAGTTTTAGTCTCTCTTTCATTCACTTATTTATTAATTCATTCATCTATTTACATTTCAAGCATATATTAAACACCCCTTTTGTGCTGCTGTTGTTGTTATGTGTTGTTGAGTCACCTCCAACTCATAGTGACCTTATGTGCAACAGAACAAAACACTGCCTGGTCCCGTGCTGGCTTCACAATCCCTACTATACCTGAGCTCATTGCTGCAGCCACTGTATCAATCCATCTTGTTGAGGGCCTTCCCCTTTTTTGTTGACCCTCCACTTTACCAAGGATGATATCCTTCTCCAGAGAGTGGTCCCTTCTAACAACATGACCAAAGTAGGTGACACAAAGTCTGGCCATTCTTGCTTCCAAGGAGCATTCTGGCTACACTTCTTCCAGGATAGATTTGTTAGTTCTTTTAGAAGTCCACAGTACTTTCAGAATTCTTTGTCAACACCACAACTCAAAAGCATTGACTCTTCTTTGTTCTTTCTTATTCATTGTCCAGCTCTCACACCCATATGAGGCAACTGAAAATATCATGGCTTGGGTTAGGCACATCTTAGTCTTCAAGGAGATATCTTTGCTTTTCATCACTTGAAAGAGGTCTTTTGCAACAGAATTTCCCAATACAATATGTTTTTTGATGTCTTAAAATGTTGCTTCCATTGGTGTTGATTGTAGAACCAAGTAATATGAAGTCTTTGACAACTTCAATCTTTTCTCCATTTATCGTGATGCTGCTTATTGGTCCTTTTGTGATAATGATTCTAATAAACATGAAAATACAGCAGTTATTATACAGACAAATGTATGCATCTAAGGATTGTTATGGATTGAATTTTAAACTCTGGAAATACACATTGAATTCCTGATCTATATACCTGTGGTGTGCTCCTATTTGAAAATGGGCTTCTCGTTTTGCTATGTTAATGAGAATGTACTGCAGTGCTGTTGGGTGGATCCTAAACCTAATAAATTCTGAGATATAGACAGAACAGAATATACACAGAGACCTGTAGACAGGGATGATAGATGGTGTGTGGGAATGATCCACCAGCCAAAGGAAACAAAGGAACCAAGGAATGTTGTGGGCTACTGACAAAGAAGGAACAGGCAGGGCTGAAACCCTAATATGGAGGTTAGCCTCCAGAATAGTGAGAAAATACATTTCTGTTCTTTAAAGTCACCCACTTAGCATATTTCTATTATAGCAGCACTAGGTAACTAAGACAAGGATCTTAGTCTAACAGACTCTAAGTTACTGAATATAGTAATACAGTTAATGCTTTGGATTCCCCTCTACAATCCTAGTACCTTATGGCCTTAAGATAGTTAAATGTAAATTGAAAATATAGTTTTAGATTAAAGAAAATGTTCCAGAAAAATAACAGAATATTTTTACTAATTCATTATTTAAGAGTTCATGTTGTATGTGTCTGTGTATGTGTATGTGTGTGCATATTTATGTGTATTTAGAAATGATGGCCAATTTACCTATAAGAATAATTTAAAGTGTTTGGAATTTCCTTCTTCATGTAGATGCAAGTTATCTTAATATCTAAGAATTTCCTTGTATATACTACCTCCTCACATGCTTACCTTATTATAAAATTGTTTGGATTTTCATCTTGTTATGCTTAATTAATTTCATTATTTTAAAACAAGCTCTTTTCTTAAGGAGATATAATTTTAAATTTAAAAGGAAGATTTATAATTTATTTTTGTCACTTGTTTCACACATACATTGTTTGCTATACATTTCCCTTTAAGCACTATTTTGTTGTGTCTCACAATATTTTCTCAGCGGCATTAAATATTTAATTTAGTTCAAACTACATTTAATTTCTCTTGAGACTTTTTTGACATGTGTTATTTTGAAATGTGTGATTTAATTTACAAATAGTTGAGGATTTCCCAATTATCTATCTGTGGTTGTTATGGGGTTTAATTCCTTTGTTGTGTGAGAACATATTTGATTTCTAAATTTTCAGTTTGTTCAGCTGTGTTATATGGCCCAAATTATGGTATAACTTGGTGAAAGTTTCATGTAAGCTTGAGAAGAATGTGTAGCCTACCGTTGTTGGATGGAATACTCCATAAATATCAATTAGATCAAGTTGATTGAGAATTCTCTTCTATAGTCTTACATTTCCTGCCTGGTTGATCTAGCAATTATTTTTATGGGTGTATTGAAGGCACAAATAAAATAGTGGAATTTTCTATTTCTCCTTTTAATTTTCTCAGTTTTTGCCTCATGTAGTTACACGTATACACATTTAAGATTACTATGACTTCTTTATCATTACATCTGTAATAATCTTTCTTGTTCTGACATTTGCTTGTTCTAAAATTAATGTAGCTATTCCACCATTATTTTAATTAGTACCAGCATGCTATTTTTTTTCTCTCTTTAGTTTTAAGCGATTTGGATTTCTTGTATATAACATGCATTTGAGTCTTATTTTGTAGTTTACAATTGTATTTTCTCATTTATTTTGTTGTTTTCATATCTCTTGATTTAATTTACACTGAGTGGGTTTTCTTAATTTTTCATTTCTCTATGCAGGTTTGGCAGTATTAAATTCTACTTTTTTGCTTCTAGTGTTATCATTAAAGATTTTATTGTCCATATTTAGTATAACAAGTCTAAACTTTAAATAATTTACTTCCAACAGAATACGTTTATTAGAATTCATTGACTCTAACTTGCTTCCTTATTTATTTTATGCTATTATTTTCTAGAATTTACATCTCATTGTTTTAAAATCCTTTTTGTCTCCTTTTTAAAGAAAATAATTAAATTTTTATCTAGATTTAAATATCTTATTACCCATTATTATTATTATTATTTTATTATTATTTGCTTAGCATAGCTACTTACATTCCACTATTTCTTTGACTTTATTTTCCATTTGAACTCTGATTTTTCATTGTTTTCGGTAAAGGAATGAGTGATAAACTCTTTGATCTTTTTCTAACAGTATTTAATTTCACCTTTATTTTAGAATCTAGAATCTAGAATCTAGAATTCTGCATTGATGACTATTTTCTCTCAGCACTCTAAAGAAATACTTTCATTATCTCCAGGTGTCTAGTATTGTTTATTAGAAATCTGCTGAGAGTCTAATTCTAATACTTTTATAGAAAACTTGATGTTGTTGGCCACTTTTAATGTTCGTTATTTTTGGCTTGGTGTATTGCAATTTTTCTATGAGTATGTATAAAACATATTGTTTTTTATTTACTGTGTACAAGATTCTGCTTTATCCAGGTAAATAGATTTATTCAGTTTCAAGGAATTGTATTCTGATTATTTTTTCAGGACTGCTTCTCTCATATTATCGTTTTCTTTTTCTCTGTTTTGTGTAATTCCGCTTCAATTTGTATTGGATCTTAAATACTACCTTTTATGTTTCTTATCCTGTCTTAAACGGGTCCATCTCTTTACAGTTTTATGTTATATTCTGTGTGATTTATCTCTTACACTTATTCTAAATCTATTTTCTAGTTCACTCATTGTCTCTTTCATTTCATTCAATCTGCTATGTATCATGTCTAAAATGAAGTTTTAACTTCAGTGGCACTGTATCACATTTTTATAATGTCTTCCAACTTGGTTTTACTTCAAACTGCCTGTTGTTTTCTTTCTCCCCCCTCCTCATATTGCTCTATTCTTTCACTATAGTTTCTGTTCTCTTTTTATATCATCTATTTGGGAGCTCTGTTGGCGTAGTGCCCTAAAGCATTTGACTGCTAACTAGAAGCCTGGCAGTTCAAACCCACCAGCCACTCCTCAGAAGGAAAACTGGGCAATCTAATTTCATACAGATACCGCCTTGGAAACCCAAGTAGAGATCAACTAGATGGCAGTGAGTTCGGATTTTTTTTTTTATATATCTTTCTTAATAGTTTTTTTCTTTTGTATTTCTGTAAGATTGTTCTGTTTTCTATGGTTCTGAGTTTATATTGTCTCTCATTCATGATAGCATTTTTTTCTCTTCCTTTTTATCTCTCTTTCTTGGTAGTTTTTATTTTGTCAATAATTTGTAGAGTCATTGTTAACTCATTATGAAGAAGATTGATATTTTTGGAGAATTCTTGTATGCAATGGACTGACAAAATCTCACTAGACAGCAATTTTGTGTTTTGTGCTCTCTGAGGCCCTAAGGATTTTATGTTGCTAGACTGATTATGTGCTAATTTGTCTTATCCTTACATGGCATGGACTTAGACTGTCAATTTCTTTGATTAGATGGCTAAAACGTCTCTATTTCTCTTGGGAGTGCTAATCCTGGTACAATATTCATATTCCAGTTTGTGTATACCTCTAATTCTCCAAAGCGTTGACTGTGTTTGTTTATGTTGCTGTTTCCCTAAATTTATATAAAATCACCCAAGGTAATAAAGTAGTCCTTTTTCTCTCTGAATATTTAACACCTCTCTTTCCACAGTAGATATTTAAAAGGTTTAAGTAAATGTATGAATGTTCAAATTTCAAGTATTGCCTAATGTTGACATTAACTAAGTAAAAATTATAGTATCAAGTATAATTCAATTACCTAAGCTGAAATTCTTTTTGTTTCTTGTTATTGAGGAATCATTTTTCTTTGCCTTATAATCTAGAGCTGATTAAGGTTGAATTTACTTGTGAAGAATATATTACATTCTTTTATTAAACACAAAACACCATATATTTATGGTATATAAATATCCAAATGAATATATAAAATGTATAAATTATCCAAATCTATCTGGTTAAGCTATATATAAAACACAAATATCTATGGACACAAGTGACTTTCTTATTTGAAGGGAAAAATAATAAGGTTTATATTTTATTCCTAATGAATTTCAAAGGATGAATGAATAAAATCATGTAATTCATGAGCTTTGCTAGAGAAAAATCATACATTATAGTTATGCAAAAGAAATAATTTAAAATGCTGTATACATCATAAATAATAAATGATTATGCTAATTTTCTGATAGCTTTGAGCATGATGAATCACTACTGATTTTGGGGGAGAGCAGGAAGAGGAACTGATTTTATTTCTACTTTAAAGACAACCTCTGGATAAAAGGTTCAAGTTTCTGGACATACTCAGTGCTTGTCATTGTGAGTAACATATTGATACTTCAAATAATGATTCTATTAACTCACTGCCATCGAGTCAATTCTGACTCATAGCGACTCCCTTTGGGTTTCTGAAGAGGTAAATCTTTACAGAAGTAGATTGCCCAGTCTCCCTTCTGCAGAGCAGCTGGTGGCTTTGAATTGCCAACCTTCTGGTTAGCAGTCAAATGGTTTCGGCACTACACCACCAGAGCTCATTAATGATTCTATTAGAATATCTTATTTAAACATGTTTCTTGATTTATTTTTGTACTTGATTAAAAGGATATTGAAGACAAGCAATCTAAAATAAAAAATTCTCTGTAGAGTAGATATAAAGGCTAATTATCCATATCCTCTTACTAGATATGCAAATTTTATCATCTTCATGCCATTTAACTTATTAGCTCTATTTTGGATAAGCTAATTGAGAGTTTCTGAACATATTAGGTCCACTTAATGAAAGTAAGTTGCATAAAACATAATTGGAATTTGATATTTCAAAATTTGTTTTGTCTGATTTTTGTTGTAATTTAATATCAATTCATTACTAGGTTTTGTAACTCAATACTTTAGTTTTAATTAGCATTATAAAACAGGAAAGATTTTTCATGTAATAAATAAAGTTAACTTTTGCATCATGCATTTTAAAACAAAATAAGTCCTATCATACTGTGATGTCTTCAAAGTTTTCTTTTAAACATTAAACATGAATATATTCTTTGTTTATTGCATTAAATATAAAATTTTGTTTTGCTACACATTTCTATTTTTGTCATTAAATATGGAAATAATTTTTGAATAATTGAAAATTCTCAAAATATCTTGTTCTAATGAAAACAGTATGATAATATTTCAGTTTTCTGAATTTTATAAACAAACGTGTTTAGTTGAAAGCAAATATAATAATAAGCTGAATCTTTGGTATAATGGATAATACATATACAGCACTAGATTTCTATTAGACTTTTAAGCTATTAATGTGCTACTGGGATTGATTTTACATTCAAAAATATTTTTTTTATAATGTATTATGGAAATGAATTAGCCTGTTTTTCTGTAAAGCCATGTAATTCGAGTTTCTCAAAGTTTCACTTATCTATTGATCTAAATGGGATTATAGTAAGGGAAATATTGTCAATTTCTCATTCATGTCCATCAGCCAACACAGAATATCACTCCTTTCTTACCTGACTGCCTGTATTTCAGGAAGTCCTGAGGGAGTGACTCAGAAAAATTCTCTTCTTGTTGGTGTTCCCTTGGCAGACTCTGAATACCTTCATCTACTTTCCAGTGCCTCCCCTGCTTCGTAAGGTGTCATTTCTCTTTCCTGTTATCTGTTGATTGTGCTATCCCTTCAAGTATTATTTTAAGTAATAAACTTGTATTAACACCTCTTGGGACCTCAGTATGTTTGAAGTAATCAGCAATGCACAGTGTTTTTTCATTAGTATCAAGCCAATCCTCACACAAATGTCACTCTGGATAGTAACTGCTGATACTCCACTGTTAATAAATTTAGTTTTGCAATTACTGATGAAAAACAATTATAGCATTCAGCTGAGAAACGAAGACAGTTGTCTTCATTAAAACAGTTATCTTATGTCATTGGTAGGGATTTTAACAAGATGAAGAGAACAGCCAGTAGCTAGAGAGCAAGGCTGAGTCTTGATGTTACAGCCTAGGGAAACTAAATAAATAAATAAATGATCTACATTAAAATGTCCTTTTCACAATCCTCCTTTCAGAAACTGCAAAACTGTTTCACATATTGTTCAATAATGAAATAGGCTAATTGCAGTCATCAGGGGAATCACTAATTGCATACCAACAAAAAAACTGAGAGATGAATGTTTACTGTGAGAAAAAGTAATATGAATTAAAAGTGATGATAAAATAAATTAGTAATAATTTTAAAAAGTGAATCTATAATAGATGTTCTAAAATGTTATTCATTTCTCTGAGGTATTGTGGTGTGGTGACATCCAGAGTATTATTGCAGAATATGCTTTGAGAATGTTTTGGATTTTTTGGCTCAGAGGCCAAAACATTTAAATAGGAATGTATTCTATTGTAGAAAAGATGAAATTATGTGTTTAGTAAGTTTATATGATTGCTGTTATTATGAATTTCAAAATATGTTTTTTCTCAATTTGTGGTAATTTTAATCTCTTTTATTAGGTAAACTTGGGGGATGAGGACAGATGGGGGCTAACTGTATGGGGGCACTAGAATTGAGGAGGAAGAGTAATATCATATAAATGAGTATTTCAAAAGTCAACAGCTTGTACTGAGTTTGTAGTTTCAATGAAATATTAATAAGCCACTAAAAACTTTAAGAACTTTGAAATAAAATATTAATTACATTATTAAGAAAATAATAATATTTCATTTATTATGTTTTATTTTTCACCTCTTTGAATAATGAAAAGAGAAGAAGCAATTATTAGTTTAAGAACTGATAAACTGATCAAAGTCTCATGGATAAGCTAAAACAAGGAAATGTAAGAGGGAAGCAACATTACTATTATAAGAAAGGAGATAGGGAAAAGTAAATTAATCATACAATATGTATTTAATAACGAATTAATCATCAAACTAAATAATAGCAGTGTATACTACTACTTTAAAATCATTTCCATCATTGTACTTAGAGAAATATTGCACTGTATTAATTCAGTTTTTTATGTTCTCTATGTGTTCATTTGTTGTCAATTCGTTAGATGGACTTATTGTTCACTTACATCATTTTTCTCTCCATTGTTTAATGTAACTATAGCTATAAATTATTTGTCTCACAGGAGCCAATATTCTGATATGAGCCATTAGTAATACTGTGTTAAAATAATTTTGAAAAAAAATATGTGACAAGTTATTACTACATACTAAAACCAACTTCAGTTTTTCATCAGTGCTAACTGGCAGCTTTCTTTGTAGACTATGAATCTATCATTTGAACCATAGCCAAAACAAATTTCAATAAACACGCATTGCAATTTCAAATTCTTACTATTTAAGGTAAAAATAATAAACGTTTTTAACAAGACAAATCTTTCACCAAAGACCTTTATGTTTCAAGTGTTGTTCAAGTTTTTTATTCATCATAAAACAAAATACACCACTGTGATTTGCTTTATGTCTTCTAATATCTTGAGGCAAACTGGCTGATAAATGTATTGTTCCCTCATAAAGAAGAAGAGTTCTGGAAGATATTTGCAGCTGCATTACCCACACTGGACCAAACTGCTGCTTTTGTTCATGCTGTCTTAATTGCCATAGAAAACATTTGTGGGGTCGAAACTATAATGCCTGCTTCATAATACTGCTTTGTTCTTTCTGCAAAGATTCACTGTCTTACATTAAACATGCCCATAAATCTCTCAGTAATTGTATATTATTTTTTCTCTTCCTCTATGATTTATACATTGTATTCAACTTTGGGCTTATTCAGCTTTGTACAGTAGAATGGCAGGTTTATAGGATGTTGTAAAGCTGGAAAAAGTAAGGCAGTTATTGTTAAGCCTTTGTGAGCTATTTAAGAAAAGGCATTGGCTGAAAACAAGTTTGCAGGACCAATTCTACCAGGTGCAGTTTTATTCAGAAATTTTTTTAACTGTTTCTAAAGGAACGAGTGTTTTTACTATGAACTTTTCAAAAAATTGAAACCTTTCCTTTAAAATTGTGAGTTTCCCAACACATTTTAAAGACCTACCAAAGGACATTATGTATATCAATAATAATATATGTATAACATATATGAATAATAAATGATATGTTAATAATAAAATCTGCATAATAATATAAATTACCAATAAAATACATTCATGACAAAATTATATACAGCATGAATAAAATTTATTTTTTGATCTAACACAAGTGACTAGTATACTTATTATAAAGAAGCTATATGGAGGACATTTATAATCAGTATCTACATCTCCTCAATTAAACAAAAATCTTCCTAGATGAGTCAATTTAAATAATATTAATATTCTTCTTCCTTTGTCACTATAAAAGTCATTGTAGACATAAATGAGGGATAAATACTTTTGAGGTGAAGAGATGTCCCAAATCTTTCCTAGTCAAGTTTTTATTTTTCAAGTTCCAAATTAGATTATTGTTAACATATTATACAGCCAGATAATACTGTGTCTTCAATGGCATCTGGATGTATACATTAGAATGTAAAATATGACCTGCTTGCCATTTGAAATACAAATAATGGAAATGTATGACTTTCATAGGAACACTCTCATTATCTCTACAGAAGTAGATTGCCCAGTCTTCCTTCTGAGGAATTTATAAAAGCACATACCATAAAACAGAGCAATTGTGCATAAAATTACCAGCACTGTCCCCTATATCTTAAAACATTGGTGAACACTTTGACAAAAAGTCCAACAAAGCTCTCAAGCCACACACACACAAAAAAAAATCTGTTTATCTTTATTTTACCTTTAATCAGCCAAAGTGACCCATTGAATTCTTTCCAATTTAGCACTCAAGCTTGCCTTACTTACTTCATCTGAATGAGAGGTTCACCACTTAAGGTTAAGTTTTAGATTAAACTAATTTTAACTGTAGTTAGCCTGCTGCCTTATAATATGGACTGCCAGAAAAGTGAACAAATCTTTCTTGGAAGATGTACAGCCAGCATGCTCCTTAGAAGTGAGGATGGCAAGACGTTGTGTCATGAACTTTGGACATGTTATCAGGAGAGACCAGTATCTGGAGAAGGACATCACACTTGGTTAAGTAAAAGGTCAACAACAAAGAGGAAGGTCCTGAATGAGATGACTTGATACAGTTGCTGCAATAATGGGCTCTCAAACATTGCAACAGTCCTGAGATGGCACAGGACCAGGCAATGTTTATTTCTGTTGTACATATGGTTGCTGTGAGTCTTAACAGAATCAATAGCACCTAACAACAATTACATTGACATTTCCTTTCAGTATTTCCTTAGATAACTCACAAAGTTTAGATGGAATTCAGTAGCATGAGAATGAGATCAATGGCCACTTACCTCTCTCAATGTTATTCTCTGTGCCTAGAAGACTTTCATATTCACCTTGTGCATAGTATCTCATCCATAAAAATTTTACACACAAATAGAAATTCTAAGAGATCACTTCAAATTGTGGAGTTGATTAATGTAAGCCCTGTGTTATCATTGCTTGAATTGCTTGAATTTTAATTCTTGAAAATGAATATAATTAAAATGTGAAAAATGCAAAAATGCTGCTCATTAATATTTTAAAATTAATGATACAAGAAATGCAATTAATTAGTAAATGTACAACTATAGAAGAGCACACTTTTACATGATTTCAGATTTTATTTTTAAAAGACAAGCAACATGGACTAAAAATATGTCAACCCATACTAATTATTCTCTCATCCATTATACAGAAATGATAAACTTTGCATTTTCAGAGGAGAAGGAGTAATGACAATCTAGCTGCTTAATTTAAAGAAAAGATGGTGTACACATTTATGATTTCTTAAATACTTTCACTGTCACACTGGGGATCTTAAATAGTTGGTATGATATTGAATGACATATTCTTGACATATTCATATTGTTCCTATCAGACTGTAGTAGGGAAAAATCAGACATCCTGTCCTCTAAGTCAGTGATTCCTTCCAAATAATCACACAATATTTCTAACTCTAGTAAATGTGTGTGTGTGTGTGTGTGTGTGTGTGAAATAACATAAAAATAAAAACTTAAAAATCAATTTTTGTTAGATACTAATTCTTTTACTTTGAGAATTTATAATACCTATTTCCAGATTCCACCACTCATCTGTCAGTTTTCTTTACTGTGGTGGCTTGCATGTTGTTATGATACCAGAAGCTATACTGCCAATATTTCAAATACCAGCAGAGTCACCCAGAGTAGACAGGTTTCAGTGGAGTTTACAGACCAAGTCATACTAAGCAGATGTTGTGTTCCGCTTCTGAAAAAAATTGGCCACTGAAAACATTATGAATAGTAGTTAAAACATTTTCTGAACAGCATCCGAAGATAAGCCCCTCAGGTTGAAAGGTATACAAAATACAACTGTGGAAGAGATGTTTCTTCAAAGTAAAGTTGACCTTAATGATAGGGAAGGAATAACACTTTGGGAACCTTAATTTACTGATGTGGCATGACTTAAAATGGGAAGAAACAACTGCAAACATCCATTAATATTAGGAACATAGAATGTGCAAAGTATGAATCTAGGAAAATTGGAGGTCATCAAAAATGAAAAGGAGTGCATAAAGATTTATATCCCAGGCATAAGTGAGCTGAAATGAACTGGTATTGGCTATCTTGAATCAGACAATCATATGTCCTACCATGCTGAGAATGATCAATTGATGAGGAATGGTGTCATTTTCATCATTAAAAATAACATTTCAAGATCTATACTGAAGTACCATGCTGTCAGTGATAGGATAATATCAATATACCAAAAAGGACACCTGTTAAAATGATTGTTAATTATTCTAATTTAACCACCAACTACTAAAACCAAAGATAAATAAACTGAAAAATTTTTACCAGCTTCTGCAGTCTAAAATTGACCAAAGTTACAATCAAGATGCATTGATAACTACTGGTGACTAGACTGATAAATTTGGAAACAAAGAAAACCATTCATAGTCAGAAAACATGGCTTTGCTGATAAAAATTAAGCAAGATATTGCATGATAGAAATTTGCAAGACCAACTTATTAATTGCAAATATATTTTCTCAACAACATAAATACAAACTGTACATGTAGACCTAACCAAATGGAATGCACAGGAATGAAATTAACTACATCAGTGGAAAGAGATGGTGGAGCACTTCAATATCATCAGTCAGAACAAGGCCAGGGGCTGACTGTGGAATAGACCATCAATCACTCATATGCAAGTTTAAATTGTAGTGGAAGAAGATTAAAATGAGTACATGTGAGCCAAAATATGACCTTGTATATATCCCACCTGGATTTAGAGACCATTTGAAGACAAAGTAAAGAATTATAATAAAATGTGCAAAGACTTGGAGTTAGAAAAACAAAAGGAAGGAACACACTCAGCATTTCTCAATCTGAAGGAACAGAAGAAAAAAAATCATGTCTCAAATTGCAATATTGAAGTATTCTATGAGCAAAAATAGCTCTGGTAGCGTAGTGCCTAAAGCATTTGACTGCTAATCAGAAGGCTGGCAGTTCAAACCCACCAGCCACTCCTCAGAAGGAAGGTTGAGCAATCTACTTCCACAGTTATATCATCTCAGAAATTCAAGGAGGGTTCGCTATGAGTGATTAGTTAGTAGTCATGGGCAAAATACTGAATAATGCCAGAGCATCAAAAAAAGGCAGAAGGAATATATAGTCACTGTGCCAAAAAGAACTGGTTGATGTTCAACTATATCAGGAGGTAACACATGATCAGGAACCAATGGATCAGGTATTAAAAGAAGTCAAAGCTGCACTGAAGAAAATGGTGAAAAACAAGGCTCCAGGTACTGGCAGAGTACCCACTGAGATATTTCAACAAATGAATGCAGAATTGAAGGCACTTACTCATCTATGCCAGGTAATTTGGAAGACGACTACCTCGCTAACAGACTGGAAGAGATTGATATTTGTGCACATTCCAAACAAATGTGATCTAATAGAATGTGGAAATTATTGAACAACATAATTAATATCACACACAAATAAAATTTTGAATGTTATGCTGAAAATAATTCAAATATTGTAGCAGCAGTACATCTGCAGGCAATTATCAGAAATCTAAGCCAGAATCGAGTTTAAGCATAGGTAATATCCATACGCCTACAAGGAAGACCCGTTAATGTGACTGTTATTCAAATTTATGCCCCAACCACCAAAGCCACAGATGAGGAAATTGAAGAATTTTATCAGCTTCTA
>NW_006922031.1:1524750-1525827 GCF_000298275.1 Orycteropus afer afer | reverse complement strand
TAACAACAACAACAACAACAAAGCCAGAATCAGAAGAGAATGTGGAATTAATGATATATTTTTTTTTTTATTTTCCTTGAAGCATTTTCACTCACAAAGCATTTCTCCATATGACTTAATATTTTTATTGTTATTATAACAGTAACACTAATAAGTCTATTGATAGACTTAAAACGACCTGTGGTGGTGTAGTGGTTAAGGCATTTGGCTGATAACCAAAATTTCAGTTGTTCGAACCCACCAGCCATTCTGCATGAGAGAGATGAGGCAGTATGTTTCTGTAGAGCTTTACAGCCTTGAAACCCAGTGTGGTCGCTATGAGTTGGAATCTAGTTGAGGGCAGTGAGTGTGTTTTCTGGTATTGGCAGGCTTATTATACTTTATACTTTCATTCTAAACTAATGAAAATAAGATAGAAAATAAGATGGAGGGTGAAAATTCTACATACATCTTTCTTGGGGGAAGGCATAAGGGTGCTAATTTTAATATCTGTCCTTTAACATTTCCTGTTAAATTGTGCATTCTTTTGTTGGTACATACGAACAACTTCCATTAAAGTAGATGGCAGGCTTGAAGGCAACCCCGAAGAGGAAAAGCAGAAAACTTTTAGGTAATGGAAAAACCCTTTTTTTTCTTTTTTCCAGGAAATGAAAAAAATGTTTTCTTGAAAATTTTAACCACTCTAAATTTCTTTCCAGTTTAAATACTTCTTCACCCAAGATTCTTAGCCATTTCTAAGGGAAACTGAGCACACTTCTCTCTGCCTTTTCTTTTTCTTTTTTTCCCCCATAATATGGCGATCTACTTTTGCAGCAATACCACCTTGGAAACCCAAGGAGGGGTCGCTATGAGTCAGAATTGACTCGACGGCAGCGAGTTTGGTTTTTGCTGTGTTTTCTGGTGAGATTAAAGTCTGTAGTAGAATCACATAGTGAGCAGTCTAGGAAACTGTTGAGACATTTGATCTAAATCTCCAAAGTAAAATTTAGATGAGGATGATATGAGAGTCACATGAAAAAATCTGGAAATAGTCTTATCAGTGCACTGATACATACATACATGCATATATATATATAT